>NC_066396.1:77246468-77417717 GCF_013377495.2 Cygnus atratus
TCAGCTGGTACTTGTTTTTCACTGTGCTCCCTCATCTCATTTTTCAAGCTGGGACTCTCACATAAGTATCTGGATTCATCCTTAAATAGGATAGAAGCAGCACTACTGAGGACAAGCTGTTGAGAGATTTTTAAGATTACTGAATACTCTCTGTATCACTGAAAGAGAAATTAAAATGGTAAGTCCTTTTGAATAGTTACAACGCTAAAGCTCCTATCTTAATCTTTTATCTGGAATGCAATAGCCAGGAGCTCATAATCAGTGAAGTAGGTCTTACTCAGTGATCACATCGGCTGGTAGCTGGTATTAGCTGCCAAACAAGACACAAATGTGTGCAGGGATGGGCTTGTGTGTACACAGATAAGTGTATACACGTGTAGACATAGCTGTTGCCAGGAGGAGGTCGTGACTAACAGATTTCAGCTTTTCTGGCGCTATGTAGACACTTTGAGTTCAAGCTGCCATTAGTGAGCAATATGTGGAGAAATCATGTAGGCTGTAGGATTTGAGGAATCATTTTTTTGTTCCTTACCCTCTTCTTAGCCAGCACAGGTAAGTCAGAAGTCCATTTTGAAGAGGCTGACTAGGACAGATGGTCTGTGGAACAGGTATCCACACCTACAACCCATGTATCCTCGTCAGGACGACCTGAACCAGCACCCAGAACCAACCTGCTGTATCTGTACTAGTGTGTGCAGACCCTGGTGCCTCAGCCTGACAATCCCAAAATTGAGGCCCTGTAATTCTGTGGACATTTAACAACCCTGGTCCTGCTTCAAGTTATCTGTAAGTGTAAAAACAACTGATCCAGAAATCCGAACATGCACAAACTGAATCAAAGCTGAGGAAAGGAAAATAGTTTTGAAAGTTCGACTGCTGAGCTGTCTGTGTCTTCTTTCATATCTGTGAAATGGGGATACTAGTACTACACTAAAGGTATTATAGGACTTCTTTAATATACATGTAATCCTTTTTCATGTTATCATACAGATTGGGAAATTTCAGAGCTGTTTGGAAACACAGCCTTCACCTTTCTTTAAGGTTTGGGTTGAGCAATAGGTAACAAGTGCTCTGCGGCAAAGTGTCAGTATAATTTCAGAGCTTGGAGAGACCACCTGTTTTTGTTTTTCTTGAGCAGACATGTCACATCCTGATACAATTTCCCCCAAAACCAGTAATCTTCCTTTTACAGGGGTGTGGAACGTGCCCACAGTTGGCGCCTGGAGCCAGTGTAAATAAATCCGAGCACACGAAGACTTTCTCCCGTGGGTACCAGTGCAGTGATGGAGTGGCAAATGCTGCCTGCCATTGGTTGCATCTGCAGTCCATCACTCAGCCAGGGCGTGCAGGGCTGCCCGGCTCCCCCCGAGCCGAGAGGAGCAGATGTGCTTGGTGTGGAGGGACCAGCTCTCTTCCCCATGGAAAGAAACACGGCTGTTAGCTTCTTACTGCTCTTCTTATGTGGGGGGCTCTCGGTGTCTGTGGAGCAAATGCTTGCAACAGTGGATGGCAGGTGAGTAGCTGAGTGCTTGTCGATTAGCTGTGTTGGTGAAGTTGAGTGCGTGTTTTAAGCGCTGTCATTTATTTGTGTTGTGTGGAAGCAGATTTGTTTGCAGTTCAGAATGTTTGGAAGGGCATGGTTTTAATTTTCCTTCCAGGTTTGAAAACACATGGGACTAATACAGAATTTATTCTAGAGCCTATGCTGCATAAAAATGTAACTCTAAAACAATTTTATATATAACACTAAAAATGGTTTAAAAATTAATGTTTTCTGAGCATCTGTGTTACATTACATTTTAATGATTCTCGCACTCTGACTTTCCCTGGTCTATATAAAAACAGACTTATAAATAGAATAACAGTGAAGGTGTGAAAAGTACTTCAAGAAACATAGGTGCTAAAATATTCTACTCGTATAGAATGCATATTCAAAATGTGAATTCAACATTGCAAAAAAAAACACTTAAAATTATGAAATTACTAGAGATTTGCATTCATCATTGTTTTTAATGACATTTCTTTCTTTAGTGAAGTATAAATAGGAAGCCCAAATCAGAGCAAGAGCAAGAGGATTTTCTAAAGGCAAGCACTGTAAAAGTGAAAATAGTCTAAACTGTATTAGTTGAATCATGCTCCAAAGTCACTAATAACACATGGATCAAATATGCTGATGAAGATCACAGCTGGCATAAAATCTGTGCATTTAAGGCAAGAAGGACATGTGGTGATTTGCTTAAGCTTGTATTAAGAGAGATGGTAGTCAGTTACCAATAAGCGCTACAATATGTTTTCATTTAAATAGATTACTTGGTGCTCTTCTCTGCCAGTTTTCAGATTTGTTAGTGCCTTATAATAACTGCACTCTTCTGCAATCAGATGAAGATTTGAGAGAAACAAAGCAGTGAAATGTTACATAAACTTTATTCTAATAAAAATTAAGAAATTTAGTTGTGATCCTGGTGCCATTGAATTGAATGGGAATTTAGCCTTTGCATTCAGTGGAAGTGAGATAATACCTGTAATCTGCTAGAATTTCTGTGAGCTCAATTTCGTTATTTATATTAAAAACAAATGCTTGAGTTTCTTGTCAGTTCTGATTCTGTTCAAACATAGATCAAACCACAATACACAGTACATTATAAAATAATTATGCAAATCTGTCTGACTGCATCCCATCAGAGATGAGGCTACCAAAATTAGACACTGAATACTTAAATTCTATAAAGAGACCCAGGCTTTGTAGGTGTTTATTAATGATATAACTTTAAATTTAAAAGATGCATTTTAAATTTAATAACATTTTTTGTTAGGAACGTTTCTTAGAAGAAACTAGATTTTGCCCTGAATCCGAGCTCTCAGACTTGCACTTCTAGTTTAATAACTTCAGAGAAATTACTTATGAGCAATGTCCCTACAATGTTCCATTGTTCTCCAACTAAATACTTCATAAATTATTGGAAGTAGTTCAGCAGTCAGTGAGGTAGTCTGCAGCTGGACAGCATTAATAATAGAGTGATACTTCTGGAGTAAATACTACAGTAGAGTATGTTTTGCCATCTGATGCAGTTTGTGAGAGTAGCAATAGGAAGAGTAAAAGATGGCTATGAATCTGGCTTCCCTTAAACCATTTAACTGACGGCATGAAAACTACCTATATGGCTTGCACACTTGGTTACAGTTGAGTGCCAGGTTTATTCAGTTGGCTCACTTCAGTGGCCAAAAGAGTACTCTTCAAGGGCTGGCGTCTATATGAACTTTTTCAGACAAACAAACTAGACTTTGCTATCTTATGTAGATGGATAATGTTATCTGGTAAGAGGGAATTTACACTTCTTTATACTTATAATCTCGTTTAATTGGGTTTTACATAGTGATTAGTCATCCCAGTGCTTTGTATTAGGGCTAAGCCAATTTCATATGGGTTCCTGACATACTTAGAATGGTAAATTCAACATACAGCATACCTGTTTGAGTGTATCTGGGCTAGTTACTTACTGATTGTTAAGGAAATATGTCAGTCATCGAAGCATACACTATGTGTGTGACTGAAGTTGAAGTTGTAATAGGGTAGAATGGCCAAAAAAAATGCACATTTAAAAGTCTAGCCTATATTTGGGTTTGCTAAAAATGGTTTTCTCTTCCTTATTTGTAGGCACTCTTTGCTGATAGTTTTGCAGGCAGTGGAGAAGAAAGCTCTAGCTAGGGCTAGCTAGCGCAGGTTTCCTGTCTCCCATTAATGTAGTTAACATTTTATATATACAAGGGAATACATATTTTTATTGTGTTGTTATTTTCCTTTTTTTTTTTTTACAACGCTTTTATCTATGAAGCATGCTTCATCAGAGGGCAAAGCTGCCAGAGGTCACCTGTCAGTTCCCCAGCTTGCCTTTGGTTGGAAAGGTTGCTGATCTGACAGCAGGGTGGTTATTGAAGGCCACCCATTTCTGTCACAGATGACATGCTTCTGTGACACCTCAGGGATGTAAGTGTCAAAGGCATTTGATGGACCTGATAAAATCAACATTAGCGTGTGCCTGCTCAGAGACAAGGCGGTAATTCTTCCCTTATGCCACTGATATGCTGTATGGGCCATAGTGGTTGGGCTGTACCAGGACAACACAAACTCTGCAAGCATTGACTTGATGGCTTTTCAACTCCTTTCTGTAAGGGGGTTCACGTGATGTGCTGGGTGTAAGGAGGCAGCTGGCATTGCTGATGAATGGGGTAATAAACAGGAGTACTCTTGCCTAAACTATTGCCTCCTAAGTGGAGGCTCTTCACTTGCGTGCTTTTACAGGCCTCCCAGATATGTGCCATGTGGCTGACAGTATTTGTCATACCGTGGTACTTAGCAGTGATTCCTGGGTCACTGTCTCCACTGCATTCCTCATAAAAGCATGAATATTTCATCAGCTGTGCACAGTCATCTATATTTGAGTACCTTCACGCTGAGATAAGAAACGTGGCATTTGTTGAGGAGCATCATGGCTGTGCATTGCTATAGTGTACTGCATAGGAAGTAAAGGAGTCAAATTGTATTGTCACAGGCTCCTCACCTGACCCTCATGGTCTGTGTGGAGTGTTTGTAACTATTCTGTTCAGAGTATAACCCCACAAAGGTTTGTGCAATGATTATACCTCATATATTCATTGCGTGCTCTCCCGAAGGCTTGAAGTTGCTTATCAATTAGTATTCCTCAAGGTGAACCTATTCAGCACGACCATGGTGTTAGCATTATCCCAGATGGGAGTTAAGTAATGTTTATTTTTATAATCGACAATCAAAAACCAAAAACAACCCTTCCTCTTTCCAGAGCAACAGAAGAACCTTTCAAGTCAAGTGGCAAAGTGAACTGAATTATGCAATTTCATCTGTCTCCTCTCATCGTAATGTGTTAAGTCTGCTTGCCTCAGCATGGCAATTTCCAAAATGGAATAATGGGCCTTGAGCTTTTAACTAAGCATGTGCAGGGAAGATAACTGTATAACTAAGAATAATTAAATATATATAGATATAACTAAATATAACTTAAGTTTTTATAACAAAATAATTCACATTAATTCCTTTTTGTTGTGCCTCATTTTTATAACTATTGTCAAGAAAAAATGCCCAGATGAACTGTTGCCTTCTCTGTTCTGAAGGCACAATCTGTCATGAAAGACTAGAAAAGAAAATTATGGTGGGGTCAAATTGCAAAGACCATGTTCTTAATCACTAAGAAACTTAAGAGAGAGCTTTGCCTGGGCAAGAGAACAAAATCTGGTCTGCTGTAGTCATCTCTTGTGACAGCCAGTTCTCCATGGCAGAAGTTTTCTTTCCTTGGACTGGACTCTTGGAAGTGTTGAAGTCTGCTGTGTGTTCTGATGGTGGCATTCTGGTGGAGCTTGGGCTATAGTGAGCCTTAGGTAAGAAAAGGTCTTTATGCATCTCAGTGGGATCCTGCTGCAGTTACAGTTTCCAAGTTAGCTCTGGGATTATGCTCTTCATTGCTCTGCTTTGGTGGGCACAGCACAAGGCCTCTGCTCCTGCTCCTTCCAATGGGTTAAATAAAAAAAAGGGCTCATGACTAGGTCATGGGCAGGCAGATAAGGGGACTACAATGTATCCAACCAGTCCTTTTTTAGGTATCTATCAAAATGGGAGTCATTCCCACCTGTCTTTGAGGGCTGTGGGACCTGCGAGCTGCCTCAAGGCCTCAGCTCAGCGCCAAGCCTTGGCTCCAGGAGGGTGGTGGGGAGACCAGGCCCGCATGGAAGCGCACAGCCTCCTTGAAGTCTCTGGGCTTTAACAGCTCTAGGCTGAGGGAAGAATTGGGGTCACTGTGTGTAATTAAAACTGCCAAACTGATTTTAAACAGTGTCGTCTACATTGAACTTCCGTTCGAACATAAGATCTTTTCAAGGTTCTTTCAGCTCAGATTAAAGTCACTGGTGTGGGGGCTGCGGAGCTTAGCTGTCTTTTTGCACTCTGTCACATTTTCTCTGGAGACTGTCTTCTGTTCTATTGCCTTGGTTGCTGAAGGGGCTGAGCATCCTGTCTGATTCTCTGGAACCAAGTTGCTCGTCAGACCTGGTGTTTGGTGACAAAGTGACAAGCCAGGATATGGACTCCACTCACTTTTGTCTCTTTTGCCTTGTGGGTTTGAGGAGCTTGCAGAGGGCCACAGCTGATTTGTTCTTGGCAGCACAGAATATGCCTGTGAAAAGATGTTCTCACTGGAGAGGCACCGATCAGAAGAAAGAGCCTTCTGCCCTTCTGAACCATGAGCATAAGCAAGATATTGACTGAGAAATCTGGGCTTTGCTGAAGTTGGTAGATTTTCCATGGATTTCAGGCAAGTCAGGTTCAGTAGGATCAAATTCCCTTTCTGACAGAGCTGCTTGGGCATGACAGCAAGCAGGGCAGGCTTTGAGGCTGCTCTATGTTTCACTTTTGGTGGCAATATGATGCTCTGACTCACTCCTGCCTGCCATTAGGGATGCTGTGGTGGCAATTAGGTTGGTGTTGCTCCCGCTTGAAGTCCTTCCATGTTCTGGTCTTTGCATGCATGTTTTCAAGTATTTTACTTTTGTAGTGGGTTTGAAATCTGTTAAGAAAGCAAGAAAAGAACACAGAAGCACATTCCCATGTGCAGTGGCCGTGAGGAAAGTCCTATCCTCTGCCTCTCTTGTGCCTGGAGGCACTGAAGGCAGTGCATGAAAAGCTCCTGCAGGAATATACTGTGAGTGTGGGAGGGCTGCTGGCCAGTGTGCCCACATGCTGCGGAGTGCTGGAGGTGGGTGTGAGAGTGGACATGCTGCATCAGATAGGCAGATCAATCCACTGTAAAGAGCTGCAGGTGCTGAGGAAGCTGCCGTGGTGTGGAGAGGGCAGGAGGGGTTGTGAAGGTGTTCCCTGTGACTCAAAAAGTGGAGCCTGGTCCTAATGGAGGGCCCCTTGGTGATGTGAGTAAATTTGCTGGACTTGATTCTCCAGCTCAGGAAAGCAGGTCTTATTTACATCAGCTCAAGACATCTTTCAGAATATCAGAGAAAAAAAAAGAAAATCAAAGGATGAAAATTTTGTGAGCCTGATAATTGTCAGCTGATACGTGCTTCACTTGCTCCCTGCCTTGCAGTTGACTTCCATGGGATTTGAGATTGTTTGGAGCCCTTCAGGAGCTGTCTTTAGATGTCTGTGTGTCCAGGCTCAAGGTGTGTTAGCCTGATACACTTACTCTGTCCTGGAGCACTTGGATGTGCTGCTCCTGATCCCCAGCTGGGCCTGGGGTGGGTGCAGTGCTATCCTGGTGCACCCTGCTTTTGGGCTGGAAGTGTTTCAGTCCCTCTCATCCAGAGCATCTGGAAGGCTGCTCTGCATCTACCAGACAGTGCTGGTAGGTAGGTGCTGCTGCCTGTGGTCTCTGGGAGCAGGCACAGCCCGCTGGTGGGTGTGGAAGAGTACAGGAGGGATCATCTTCGGTTGATATGGTAAGGACATGGGAATGCCTGAGAGGGAAATCCACCTCAAGAACCTCTGAAAATGAGGTATTTTTAGCCTGCGTATACTGTCTCTAGGATTGCCTTGCCCTGTTCCTGTGACATTAACCAGCCAAGGATCTGAGTTACATTTTGAGTGTTTTATTGGTTGAAACAAGCAACAGGAGCTCTTCCTAATAAACTTGCTGCAGACTTCAAATCCAGATCCTGTACAGTAAATATTTTTCTCTTCTCTTCTAGTTCACATGTGTTTTCAGATCAAGATACTCTGCAAAATACTGGTAAGGCTTTCAGTGTGCTGAATGCCTGGATGTTGTCTTTGTTAGTGCAGTTTTTTCATCCCAGATGTTGCTTCTATTGGTATTTAGTGACTGTTCTGTCAAAAGTTTTGTTAAAGCATATCCATGTTTAACAGATACTCTTTAAGGGATTTGCCTGGTTAAAATAGTCATGTACTGACTGAGTCTGAGACATAGTGAAAATAGGGAAGGAAGAAGGATTCACTCTTTTTTTTAACAAATGAAAAAAGTTAATGTTTAAAGGATGGAGCTGTGAGAGTGTCTGTGAAGTAATTTCTCACCTGTGAATCTTCACTCTCCTGGCAACCAGGCAGTCCATGAGTATATTTGTCAGAGGTTCCCATCTCTGTTCAGTGCAGGGAAAGAAATTCTCTGTAAGGATGGCAAGATATTCAATGAAAATAAGAGGAACCTTGTTATATGATAAAGGTAAACTAAACTGGAAGATGGGTATTTTGAAGGCAATATTTACATCAAGCCAAATACTTCCCAAAACAAAATCAGTTATTCTGAAAAACATATTTTGTGCATGGCTGCTAACTGTTTGCATTGGAACATGCAAAATTATGCTTGTATGAATGATTGAATGTTTTCTTTATAGGCTCATAAAACACTTTCGTCTGCAGGTCGACACTATGGTGGTGGTGTGAAGCCAAAATTCAGTGTAAATCAAGTAGCAATTACACAGGTAATTACAGAAAGAACTGTATCTGTAATCTGTAAGGTATATATATATATATATTTTTGTCATAGCACATAGCAATCTTTAAATTTCTATTATTGAATTAAATAATCTGTTATTTACAAGAAATAGGCAATAAAATTCTCTGAACCATTGTGGTGTGGTACTGATTCACAACATGCATTACAATATATCTTCTGCTTTTCTGAGAAGTGAGGTAGGACTTCTACTGCCATCTCTTGTGTTTATTGGCACTGGGTTCAGGCACAGGGTCACGTTAAAAGAATCAAATCATACTGTCCATATTCTGTGCAATTCCATTTGAGTGCAGTGGCCAGTATTTTGCTTATATTGCTTGGTACCAAAAGAATATCTGAAGCAAAACATGTTTGTTTAAATTTAGTGAGAGTTATTCCTGAGTCCAGCTTGTAGGTTTTGTTAAAAACTGAGGAAAAGGCTTCTTTGTCAAAAACTCTGCAGTGATACAGCCTAATGTAAATACTTGGTTGATAAAATCTCTTTCATGCATGATCTTACCTTGCTTTCTGCTTGTTGCTGTGAGTACTTACTCATTTTAATTCCTAAAGCAGTCTTGTACCATATGTAAGGTCAAGTATCAAAAGGGTCTTTCAGGATCTGAGCTGGGAGACGTGATTTACTAATCTTAACAACCAAAAAAACCCATCTCTCTTTAAGCCAAGACAAAGCTTTGGGGCTTAACTGTGTCCCTTCTGGAGCCTGATAAGACGCTGTTTATGACTGAAACACAAAATACCTCTCTTGTTCATATATGATTTGAATTTGCTCAGTCATATGGCTTGCAAAACAGCCATGCAGATGTTACATTTATTGTAATATTCAGCTAGGACATATGTATAGCTGGAAAAGAGTTGATGTCTGGAAATCTTAGTTTGAAATATGAAAATTACTCTTACCTTTTGAAATCCTTTCTGAGCTCTAACTCACTGTCTCAAATTATACTTCCTCACAGCCAGATTGTCCTTCTTTGGCTCAGAATGGATAGTATTTTTTTCTAATGTCCACAGAGGACATAGAATGTGTAGTTCCCAGGATTCAGTCTGCTGATTCTGGAAAGGCAGAGATCTACACTTGAGCCATCCTGTCGTTACCAAGGGCCAAACTGTCTGCATTTAAGCATTTTTTTTTTTCACCTGAACAGCTGCCTAATGTGCTTTCTGCATGGTAGGCTGTCCTTAGCCCTGGCTAAGTTCTCTTTACTGTGTTGCAGTAGTAAGTGCAGCTGCCCTGGAGGATGTTATGCTGTGGTGAGCAGCTTGTGGTTCTAGCATTGCTTCAACTTCTGATATTGGGCAGCTTTGTGTGTGCTGGGGTGAGACAGGAGCATGCCAAAAATATCATTTTCCCCAGTGATACTATGCTAGAGCAACTAGAAGAACAAATCTAACTTATATTGGCTCTCTGGGCAGTCATGCTGGAGCTACAGGTCTGTATGTATCAGTGCCAGGGTAGGAAGGGGCTTGCTAGAGACCTCTCTGCTTTCCCAGTTCAGTACTGCTGCGGCTGAGAACTTGCTCCAAATGGGTTTTCCAAGTGCTGACCTTACTTATTGTGCTAGGATGGAGAGTAACTCCTGAAATACCCACTGGTCTTCTGTGTGTTTGATCAGGTTGTCAGCTACAACTTGAGCAGGAAAGGACAGCTAGAAAGAGCATCCTGGAGGCCGTTCACTCACAGCCACTACAGCCCTCTTAACGTCACAGTTAATGGCACACCCTGCATTCTCTTCTGGGCCAAGAGGATCATGATTAAGTTTGAAAACCACACGCAACTGGATTTGACTGAGAAGACATTTGGTGTCCATGCAACAGTGGATGTTGGAGATTCAAACTGCAGTGAAGACAATGCAATGTAAGCTGCTAGCGAAACTAGTACCAGATAACAACTCTAGTAAACAAGTACTGAAGGAACAAGCCTTGTAATATCTGGTATCGAGCCCTGGTACCTCAGGGGCAAGCTCCTTCCTACAATGGCCTGACGTTGCAGGCAGCAAGGCAGCATGGGTTTTATACTCTCAGATCCACATATTTAGAAACAGAGTTAGGTAGCCCCAGGTCCCAGGATGTGATTTGTGAGTTGCTGAATCTGAAAGGTGAATTCACTAGAGGTTTGTGTGTGACCTGAAGGGTCTCCAAAAACCTGAAATCTGCATCCCAGTCTGTCACGCATTAGTTCAGCACAAACAGTTCAATGCCTTGCTCCTGCCTAACGTGAGTGAGAATATATATTAACCTAACTAGATCCCAAATCCTCCAATCCCCTGGCCATACTAGACAGGCATGTAGGTTTTTTTTTTTTTTTTTTTTTTTTTTAATCTCCTCTGTAGTGTACCCTAAAACTTCCCTTCCTCCATGTACTGTACTGTTTGGCTCCACGTCTTATACCAGGTTGCTGATTCGATTCTTGTAGTCTAAAAATTAGGCAGTGAATACCTAACTTGGCATTTGCTCAATTTTCTTCAGAGTGTATAGTGCTCTGTTTTGGGTTTATTGCTAAAACAGCAGTGACTCATGTTTCAGCTGTTGGTGAACATTGCATGATGTTGAGGCTTTCTTTTTTTCACACTTTGCCCTGCAAGTGAGTAGGTTGTGATTTGGCAAGAGGCTGAGAGGGGACACAGCCTGGGCAGCTGACCAAAGCTGGCTAAAGGGGTACCCCTGCCATACAATATCATGCTCAGCAAAAAAACAGGGTAGTGGAAGAAGTGGGTAGGAATTTTGTCTCCTGAGGTGGCCATTGCAGGAGTCTGGCTGGGCATTGGTCTGCTCATGGGACATGGGGAGTGATTGCCTTTGCATATCTCGATTTTCACCCCTCTGTCCTTCATTTATTGAACTCTGTCTTGACCCACAAGCTTTCTCTCTTTGTATTTTCTCCTGTCCCACTGAAGTGGGGATGGACAGTGAGTGGGGCTTAGCTGCTGTCTGTGGTCGACCCGCCACATGACTTGCTTGATGCATTGTGTTTGAAGATATTTGGAATTTATAGAACACGCCATACATTAAAGAAAGCTACAAGAAGAATCAGGAAACCGAACTCTACAGGATGCCCTTGGCATGCCTTCTATCAGTGTAAAAACCATATCTGATGTTTGATCTCAAGATCTGTGAGTCCAGAGTGATTTTATCTGCTACATCTGATCTTATAATTCTTTCTTTCATATTCTTTTAGTAGTCTCAAAATAGGGACACGGGTACTAAAGGCAGGCAGGACCTTGATGCTTTGTTTGAAGCTGAGGTTGAAAGTTTTTTGCTTGTGTCAAGAGACGTACTCTGACTAGTGAGCCTTTCCTCCTCTGTCCTGCAGAGAGAGGAAAACGCTACACCTTCACAATGGTGATGCTTTCTTACATGTTCTATGCTTGGCTTGTTTGGGATACCTAGAGAAAATACTAGTCTTAGTGACCTCAGCTCTTTGAACGTTAAACAGCGCCGGTCCCAATACTGACCCCTGAGGAACACCACTTATCACTGATCTCCACCTGGACATTGAGCTGTTGACCACAACTGAGTATGATCATCCAGTCAATTCCTTATCCACCGTGTGGCCCACCTATCAAATCCATGTCTCTCCAATTTAGAGACAAGGATGTCATGGGGACAGTGTCAAATGCTTTGCACAAGTCCAGGTAGATGACATCAGTTGCTCTTCCCCTATCCCCCATTGCTGTAACCCCATCATAGGAGGTCACCAGATTTGTCAGGCAAGATCTGCCCTTAGTGAAGCCATGTTGGCTGTCACCAGTCACCTCCTTATTTTCCATGTCCCTTAGCATAGTTTCCAGGAGGATCTGCTCCGTGATCTTGCTGGGCACAGAGGTGAGACTGACTGATCTATAGTTACCCTGGTCTCCTTCTCTCCCTTTTTTAAAAATGGGGGTTATGTTTCTCCTTTTCCAGTCAGTGAGAACTTCACTGGACTGCCACGGCTTCTCAGATATGATGGATAGTGGCTTAGCAACTTAGGCAGTGGATTATCTGGCTGAGTGCTCACATGATGAACTGCCCTGTTTTTCTCACCCCAGAAAAGTCTCTTAAACTTTTCTCATCTCCAGCCTTCTTTGTTAAGACAACCCTCTGTTGTGGCTTTAGATTAGCTTTCAAGCTGCTTTATACTGTCTGATCAATGCAGAGTAGCTGGAGCCAGGACATGGCCCCAAATGCATATGCATTTGCCATGTAAATATAGTAAACCAGCCTGTGGGGTTTCTTTTTATTTATTTATTTATTTATTTTAAGCACCAAGTTATGGATCAGGCAGCTATGTATTTTCCTGTGTCTAATCCTCATCTGTGATATTTCTGTCCTTAGTCCATGATTTCCCTTTGTAATAAAACAAGGGATGGTCTAGATTCAGTGTGTGTGGACTTACTGGAACAGTGTTAGTCCAGGTATGAAAAGACATCTAGATGTTGTATGAAATCATATATCTAGCTATTTGTTTTGTTTTGTTCTTCAGCATTAGGTTCAAAAAGTCTTTCAAATGCTGCATGGTTTCACTATGTTCCATCTACATAGTGCTTCAGTGCATTAACTCCTGAGATGGTAAGGAGTTGTTGGAGAATGCATATGGAGCCTCATGTCCTAATTTACAATGAACCTGCTAGTGCCTTTCCCTCTAGTAAACTTAAGATGCCCATGTTGACTGTACATAAGCTTTGTAGACCTACCTCACAGGCAGTGCATTTTTATTGCTCTATTGATGCACGTGTGAAATTTGAACTCAAAAACCATATGGATTTGTTATGCTCTAGTACCTAAAAAGAGGAGGATTATGTGGCTGTTTGTGTGTAGCTCTTTTTAATGACATACACTGGTGATACGCGATTAAGAGATTGTATTATAGATTAGCCTTGTTGACTTGAGAAGGAGAACAGAGATCAAATAAAACCATTTATCAACCAATGTTGGAAACAGTGGTATGTATGTCAAAAATTGATCTTTCAGTTCTGTTGTTTCTGGATAGTCTAGGCCTCATTCAAATTAACAGATGAACTACTGTATTTAATTGGACGAAGTTGTAATCATTTAACTTTTTTTTTTTTTGTACTGACTTTAAAGGTATACTGAGTAAAAGGTCTTATGTATGACTCTACTTAATCTTTTGTGGTGTTTCTTCTCTTAAGACTTCTGAAGTTTTTATCTAGCCTGACATTACTTGTTTTTTGACCCAGGCTTTCTCTGAAGTTTGGAGATATTGGCAATCTAAAGGGACTTGTTATTAGGTAAGTTATGTGCTAAAGCAAAATATTATGTAATCACATGTTAGTATCTATTGTTATGCAGTTGCTTGTGTAATTTTGGAGGGGAGAGTTTATATAAGTAAAAATAACCTGATAGAACTGTTGATTATATGATATGTTGATCTAGTGGGAGGTGTTCCTGCTCAAGGCAGGGGGATTGGAACTAGATGATCTGTAGTGGTCCTTTCCAACCCAAACCTTTCTATGATTTTATGATATAATCAAGACACTTGCATTTAATAGGGCTGCCATTTGCTTGGCTATTCTGTTTTATTGAGGCATTTCTTCTTCTATGTTTGATTTTCTACTCATGAGAGGAGTTGACATCATTTTATTTGAGTAGAATCTTCCCAAGTTCCTGACAGTAAACTAATAGTGTGGGCTGCACAGGCATCAGACTGTGACCTAATTTATGTATGCTTCTCAGTGGTTGAAGAAAACAGTATTTCCTGATAAATAATTTTGTGTGATTATGTGTTTCATGTTTTACCAAGACTGCAAGCATAAACTGAGTGTGTATTGGATCATATCACTATAGCCTTTGTTCTTCCACACCTCATCTGCTCTTTCCAACTTAGTGTGTCATATTTAAAGTTTAGGCCACACAAGCATTTAGGGGTATGTATTGTAACTGACAGTGTTCTCTGTGATGCCAGTAGTCTGCTCTGGGACTGTATGAAATTAAAATATACAGAGACCAATAAATATGCTGTAACGTAGGTAACAAAAGTGAAGTTTTCCATAAGAAGTGTTTAGTATACTTGGCATGAGCAACATATTTCACACCTTAAGTGTTCAGGAGCAAATTCTCATTAACATCAATAATACTTTTTTTACTTGTGGACTTTGGGTCATGTTCCAAAGTGATCACTGGAGTCTTGAGGAAGTGATTGTCTGATTGTCAGATTGTTTGACATGAACTTAATGTTTCCCACTCTTAGGCTTGTTATCTTATTCATCTTTCTTCCCATACAATATTTTCAGATTCTTACTAACAACCAGCTATTACCAGCTGTCTGTTCAGAACTGGTTCAGTGTACACAGACTGCAGCTTCTTTACAACCACTCCGTACTGGCGACATTTAATGCAACCAGAATATATGCGCCGGCAAGTTACTCCTTCCACTGTGAACATGTGAGCAGCTTGCAGAGATATGATGCACTCCTGATACCCAGCTCTGCAAATGATGTTTCAAAGCTTTGGGAAGTCACTTTTATTGATTTCCAGGTAAGGTGGAATTAAGCCAAATGGATCCCATAGGCAGACTGATGGGAAATTCTGCACTTAAGTGCCAAGGAACTATAGCGACCTCCCATGTACAGTTTACAGGATCTCCATAGAACATCAAACAGAAATTGAATAGAAATGAAAATTTAAATTATTGTAGTTGTTCTCCTGTCAAAGGAGATGTAGGGTTATATAGATTTTCTGTAGTTTCTTGCTAGGGTTTCTCTTTAGTGAGGGAAGTGAATTTAACTGTCAATATTAGATGTCTCTGAGCTGAGCTCTTAAAACCTAACAACAACAGCATCAGTCACCAAGTATGGGATTCGTCTCACTTAACTTTTGAAGACTGGGAATTTTAACCTTTTGCCCTGGTTACAGTCACCTCAGTCTGCCTCTAAAGCCAGTGGATAATTCCTCTGACTCATCTTAAGTCCTTATTTTAGGATGAGATTAATCATGATCTGAAAGTGCCTGTATTTTGATATTCGGCAATAATTGAGCCTAAGATGACAGGGCTAGGATGCCTTGCTTTTAGATACCTACGTTTTAGGGGATGGATCCCACCCCAAAGTGCCTGATATCCCTGACTGAACTGTGTACTTCTCTAGCTCACCATCATTACAATGCATAAGGAATGTTTCGCTGCCCAGAGCTGACTATTTCACATCAGACTCTGAGGTCTGTGAAGAAGGATCTTTTGTAACATCTATAGGTCCCAATTTATTTTTCTCCTTCAGGGGCAAGAAAATAAAAAAAAACCAAAAACTTTGGCAGGAAGAAAATCCTTTTAGTGAAGGAAAAGCAAAATAAGTATGTAGGTAAATAAATGCAGGGACATGGGACTTGTGTTGGTAAATAGCTGAAAAAGGTGACTGGGGGAGAAAGTTGACCCCTTTTTTCTCCCATGTGATAAATGCCCATGGACCCATTTTAGTGAAGGAGACAGTCCTTGAGTGTGAACTGGTAAACTTCGTGTTAATACTGAAGCCACAAGTAAAACTTAGTGGTATTACCTATAGTTGAATGCAACTTCATGTAATTTAGTTGATTCACTGCCATGTGCTACACACCAGAATCTGATGATAAAAAATATAATATTATGGTAGGCAATTAAGCATGCATCCTTGTTTGGTGCACTGAAGTTTATGCAGTTTGAAACAGAGAGTCTGGAGATTCTTAACATGCATTCTTAACATCTGAAAATGCACGATAAACTAGAAAGGTATGGTACCATACTTACAATTAAATGTGACTGGGCTATCAAGAGACATCATAGAAGGCTTTGTTTAAAATAAAAACTGCAAATCCTTTGGGCAGCAGAGTGAGGGGGTTTAGAATAACTGGCGTTTTCTGGAAGACTGACTTGGATAAATTCTGAGCATTAACTCCAGCTAGCACAGCTCAACATAATTTTGTAACATGATGATATTAAATTAAAAATTCTTACTGGCACCAGAGAAAATTCATGAAATTGTTTGTAAGCAGCACAGCAAATACTTTGTTTAACATGAGCTCTTTTGTTCTCTTTGTAGATTCAAGGCTTTAACATTCAAGAAGGACATTTTGCCTATGCAAAAGATTGTGCATCTTTTTTCTCTCCAGCAATTCTTATGGGATTGGTTATGTCACTGATTCTGCTGCTGGTTCTTGCCTATGCTCTTCATATGTTGATTCACCTCAAATCTCTTGATAGGCACTATGAATGCAAAGCTTCTCCTGCCTATTTTGTACAAATGAAAGACAATGACATGGGGGATGAGAAAGAGCCGCTGAGAAGCAATGGAAATGAGTCCTGTGAACTTAGAAACCAACAGCTCTGTAAAATCTATATTTAGCAGTATGCGTCTGTCTCAGTGAGACAGTGAAAGTGTTTTTTTTTTCATTTTTTTTGGGTTATGTTCTATGTAGTTTTTGCAAATTTTTCACCAATTGATGAAAAGAAAAATAAGTAGCAGATAGTCTATACAAATATCTGTCTATTTTTTATTGATAGCCATCTCAAAGATTCCTTTGAAGGCAAGACAAGAGGAAAAAGGTTCCAATATGAGTAAGAGGTTTCATGTGATAGGAGTTTATTCCTGTAGTACAAAAACAAAATGCATACGTTTGCAGCTAGCTTACCAAGTCCTGGAGAGAAGAATCAGTATTGGAGCTTTTGAAGTTAAATAAAATTACAAATAATTAAATGAAAATCTCTTGTCTCATTCTTACAGACGGTGAGATTTTTCTTGGTTTTGTAATTGCTTCATCCATTCTGCTTTGTGTCCTGACAAAATGGCATTCATTCCTTTTCCAGCATATGTTTTCGTTATATTTCATTCAGACGTTTCAAATTAGGTCCTTTCTCTTTGCCCTCCTGAACTTCTTCTCCTTCTTTGAAGTCTTCAGAGCCACATAAACTGTGTATTACCCACTACACTAATGAAACAGTGATGCCTGTGGTACAGAAGCATTGTGATACTTTTCTGTAAGCTGGAGGCTCACCATAAGGATCTGGTAGGAGAGGAGTAGACATCTGGTCAAAGGCTTACCCTTAACTTCCCAGCTCAATGTTATGCTAAAAGAAGGATTATGAGCAATATATCCTGTAATTCTAGGTTAATTTCTTTTCTATCAAATCCCTGTGGTATTCCTTGAAAATTTTACCTGAATGGATATATGTAGTGCTAAAACTGAAAAAATATTTATAAGCATGTTGGGGGTGGAGGCTCCCCAACAGTGGAAAGGGTACTGTGACATTCCTCCCGAGCACTGAAGATATTGTCTTCCCGTGAATCCTTTCTTCTGTTATAGTCAGAGTCTAGGAACTCCAAGTTCGCCTGTCATTTAGCCCTGACTCCTAGCAAGGAAGAATCTAGTAATGTACTAACAGTAGTGCTTTCAGGGCACAAGTGATACAGAATCCAGCATGTTAGAAAACCATTTGCAAAACCAGATTTAGTAAGCCTTTTCCAATTTTAAATAATAGAGCTAATTAGTTGTTTGTGGTCTTTGTAAACTATACTGCAATGCTCATTAAACACCTTGAGAGATGTCCAAAGACCTCCTATTTACTAGCACAGATGACATGCAGACTAGACGTGGAGTCTGAAGCAGTTTGTTGATTTAGGAAGGCACTTCAGAGGGAAAAAAAGTCATCTTTGAACTGTAACCAGATGTAGGAGACAAGCTTCTGGGGACTTGGCAGGGTTGCCTGTGGCCAGTTACTGCCAAACATGATGTGTTTCATAAAGGCAACAAGCAAAAACATGAATGTCTGGGAAGCTAAACGAGAATAAGATCTGGAGATGCAAATAAAAGAACATGCCATTCTTCATGGGGTGGTGAAACACTCCTTGGCTTGGTCCCCCTTCCTCACACACATGGTGATGACAGATGTAGGTTGATGGCAATGTTAATGTGAGTTCAGGATGCCATTCCTAATTGGTGATGTTCCTCAGAATTTGAGGAGCAGTGCTGTTGTGCCTGGGGTTTACTTGCCTGTCAGGCAATAAAGAAATGATGCTAATCAGTGGTAACCTGGCTCTCAAAATTACCGTCATTCTCTGATGTGAAATACCCATTCTGCAGAGCTGTGCATGGCTTTGGGCATGGCAGCATTTGCTAAACTTCTCTGAGGCACAAGTGTGCTTGCTCACCCTGCAGAGCTCACTTAACCTTCTGGTAAGCATCTGATAATGCTGTAGGTATAATTCCTATCTACTCTGAGAAGATGATTACTGACCATTTCCTTGCATATTTTAAATAGGCAATATTGGTACTGTTGCTGTAAGAGGTTCTTATGACCATGATAAATCAGAAACAAAGGAGCTTCCCTCTCATCATGTCATCATCTCCTAAACCTCCTTCCCTAGCTATTTTCCTACTCACATGATGTTGCTCTTGCCTTATTCTGGTTTTGAGGGTGGGACATTTTTTGACAGTTTTATGCCCTGGAGACACAGCGCTGCAACTCTCCAGCACATGCCAGTGTAGATTTTTGGTGCAGAATTAAAAGGGGTTTGTGTGTATGTGTTCTTTCAGCTGTAATGCAACTGAACAAGAGAGATGAATTTATACCTGCTACTTGCAAATCAAACTTCATGAGGAAAAGAGAATACAGAGGAAAAAACAGAAGCAGGCAAAAAAAAATTCTCTCCTTTTCTCAGCTTTTCCAAAACCATGTCACAACTGGTATCATACCCAAAATGTCTGGGGTGGCGGAGTACAGTTAGTAGTTATCTTCTGTCCTTTGGGTCTTTTTATGCTGCAGGCTGACTTGGCCCTGAAAGATGATTGCTCTCTGCCAGGTATGCTCAGTATCATCAAATTTCCACTGGGTGCCAGCAACAGTCAGAAAGGATAATACACCACTAGAGATACACAGACAGGAAATGTAATGTTCAGTCACAGCACTGGAATTACAAAACATATATTTGTAAAGAGTTACTTATGTTTTAGTGGAAAAACAGCACTAGAAGAAAAAAAAATGGCATAAAAGCAAGCACCTATGTTTGAAAAAGACAAAATGTGCTTTTTTGCATTCCTGGTAGGCTGTTTTCCATAAGCGAGATAAACAATCCTTATCAAATGCAGATTTTGGAACAACAGAGGCATTTTATTGCTCTGTTTCTGAAATAGAAAATTCAAGTTAAAATTAACTGTCTGCTACAAGCGATGTGTGCACTAACAGGCTCATTAACAAAAGATAACCCCTTTTTACATGGTCCACACTCTGCATAATTTGGCTGCTGCATCAGAACACAGCTGCCTTTTCAAGCAATGTATGTTCATTCAAACAAAATCCTCATGCATCTTTTCAAAGCTGATTCTCTGTTTCAAACTGAGGGCCTCCTTCACTCCCACTTAAAGTCAGAAGGAAGAGCCTCATCACCTTTGACTGAAGCATGCCCTTAAGTGAAGGACAAATTTCATGGACTCTGCAGCTCTCACTGTGCGATGGTAATACTGAATTGAAGAAATAAATGAATTTGTTTATCACGTTTCAGCTGTCATAGTGCAAATTTTATAGTATATCCCCCTCGCCCCGATGTCAGACAACTTCACACCTGCAGAAAACCAAGATTTCCATCAGTACATTAAGCATTGTTTGACCTGCAGTGGACTGTTGGTTGGATCACTGGCATAGGATTTGTGCTCCAGAAGTAAACAAAGCCAAGGTTGCTGTAAAGGTGGAGATAAAACAAGGGTCCACTAACTGGTAAGTAACACTGAATTCCAGCAAAACAGAAGAAATAGCCTTATTTCGTTCCTTTAAGTTTTTAAAACTGTGGCATTTCCTTCCACTGCTTTAAATGTTAATTCTTACTGTAGCAACAGAGTGAGGCTTTTTGCTTCTTTTGCTTCTGGTATCAGTTAGGGGCTTGTGGGTTTCAGTAATTGCCTTTACATAGCAGTGAAGAATTTCCCTGTTATGTTGATGTGAGATTGAAGAAAGCAACAAATACAAAAAGAAGTGTCAGTAGGTCTGTCGGTGTCCTGGCATGCCTGCCGTTGGTCACAGGAAATGTGTCCTTGCTCAAGTAGTAATAAAAAATGCAGAACTGGAAGAATATTGGTACCGAAATGAGAAGAAATCACAGGTTGGTATTCATTTGGTGGTGGACAGAATGGACAAATCCTCTTCTATAGACAGATGCCATGAGTTATGCATCATGCTTTGCTGCATGCATCTCAGATTTGACAGCATTTTTGGAAATGACCTTCAGGGTGAAAGTCTTATCTTTTTATTTGCTCTGAATACAATTCTTTGCCTTTAAAAAGAAAACCACATCACCTTGGGGTTTCAGCATTTCCATTCAGATCTTTTAAGAGAGCTTTTCCTGGGGTACAGCAGTCACTGCGTGGTCACATGGAGGATGCTGTTGCCAGAACATCTCCAGTCCTTCAGCTGGGTGTCAGGGGGTCCGAGCAGAACTTCACCTCCTGTCTTTAGCTTTAAAATGAACATGGCAAGTGGGTAAAAAAGGACTATTCTGCCTGGTGGGTCTGGTCATTCTGGTGTGAGGAGGGACGTGGTCAGCACCAGCTGCTCTGAGCCCCTGCGCTCTCCCAGCACCCTGCCATAGGACCCAGAGCCTGCCTGTCCCCTCTCGTTGGCATTGCCATTTCTGCCTCCTCTTCCACCTCTCCCTGTAGTGTGGTGGTTTTTGAGACAGCTTTTCTTGCCCCTGTGCCTGGTGTTTCTGTCAGATTTTTATTTATGCATTCATTTTTAACTGAGGACTTTAAAAAGGTTTCAGAAAAAGCAGCACAGAAAGAAGGCTTGATTGGGAAAATGGTAGACTGGTGCAGAGGAAATGATTGCCATTTCAGTCCTGAAAAGTTGTATCTAAACATGAATAATAAAGACTCATATTCTTAGCTGCAGCCACTTATTTATGTGTGCAGAAGATAAAGTTGGCAAAAGAACAGTTCCCAAGCAGGAACTGCTTTATTTGGCAGGCTGGCAAAAATAAGACAATCATCTCTCTGTGCGTCGTCTCACACAGGAGAATCCTTACTCAGAATCATCGTAAGAAGATCATCCTGCACCCAAAACCAGAACTCTGGGCCAGCATTCCTGTTTGAGTTACTGGTTGCTGTCTGCATGGTATCTTCTCTTAGTAAGCCAGGTAGCAGAAAATTGGTCTTGGCTTCTCTCTGTGACTTCCATAGTTCAACAAACCCTCTGATATTCACATTTTTCAGAATGGGTCTGTTCTTCACCACTGTGTGAATGTTTCTTAAAGTTTCTTCTATTTTCAGTAAGCCTTGGGAAAGGGCATTTAACTGTTGTCTGACAGATCTTAAGTCCAGTTCAAAGACTCCTAGTTCATGGCTTGGTTTGTTTGCTGTAACATTGTTTGACGTTGCAGAACAAAGATCTAAAACCACTTTCAGAGCTGCGCAAACTCTGTTAATAGACAGCCGTTTAATACGAACCATGCTCATTGTAACAAACTCTTCGTGAAAATTCAGGATTTGCCCCAGCTGAAGCAACATGTCAAGAGCTATGACTTGCATGTAGCCCAGCTGGTTGGGATGCCATGCCATGTGGTCTTCGAAGCTTGGTTTGCTCGCAGTGGTAGGGTCCAGAGAGGTGAACACACACTGGAAAGCCAGTCTGGGATTGATCATCAAGTCAGCAGGTGCACCATCCAACAGCACCCTCTGTTCCTGTCCTGGACCACTGCTGCTACCTGTCCTCCTGTCTGTGCATGCCTGGAGCACCATTAAGCACAGGTAAATCCTCATCATGGAGCAGCTCTGAAATTAAAATCAACACAAAGCATTTTATTAGAGAAGAACTTGCATCTCTGGAGGAGGCTGAACAAAGTAACCTGCCTAGTGTCTCAGACTTCACAGTAACAGTATATGCTGCATGTGATTTCCAATAAATACATTTTTCCCTGCGTGTAGCATTTCCACAGGCAGTAGTTGATACATTTACAGCTGCTTCTGGAATGGAAAGCAGCAGTAGAGAGAGACAGGAGAGCAGCTATGTCAGTAATTGGCTTTTCCGCAAAGGTGGCTGTCAACACAGGTTAAAGCTCTGCTGAAAACTCTATTTCTCCATGACAATTGGTTGTTGGCTTCATGGGAACTTACAGCAAAAGCTAAGAAGTGGTGTGCATGTCGTAGCATTTTAGATAAAGGATCAACCTCAGAGGAACAGCCTGTTTACATGAAGTCCTTCATGAGATAAGAAACCAGAAGGAAGTGCTAAACCTTGTATATGAATCTTTGCACTTTTATTCCTTCAACATGATAGCTTATCATTTGTCCAAAAATGTAATTTGTTTCTTCTGAGTCAGAGGTGTACATTTGCTAGAGGCTCATACTGTTTTTGATGCCTAACAAAGAGACTCAATTCCTGAAAATTTAGTAACAGCCTTCCTGAACGTTTTGCATCTGCCTAATTATGTATTTATGTTTTTTTTTTTAAATTATTATTATTATTTATTTTTTATGGGTTTTATAATTTCTGTAGACCAACATACCCTGTGCTAGTTACCTAAAGACTTGAATTGGTAGTTACAAGTAATTTCTGAGCCTGATTGCAGGTGAGTACTGCTGTTTGGGAACATAAGGGGATAATGATTTAGGATGGAAATCTGCATTGCTTTCTGCCTGCAGCCTTTTCTGTGCTCATTCACTTGTCCTATAACTCTCTCTGTTTATGAATGACAGAGCTTTCTTCATCTTACTGTCAAAACTTCGCAAGCCATCTTTCTGAATTAACTTGCCAGTGTCCACAATCAGAGCAAGGTGCATTATTTGTTTATTTCAATAGTCCTCTTGAATGCAGAAAGACTCCAGCATGCTCTCAAAAATCACCTTTGGGGCCATGATCCTGCTGTTCCTCCAGCCCTGAGAGAAAACCCTGCCATGAAGGGTGCCAATGCCCGGGGCATCTGGGGCGCTGCCCCTCTAGCCCTGCAGTCCCTCCCTGGGCTGTGAACAGGGACGTCCTTTGGTAAAATAAAATTTCCAAAGAAAGGGTTTCAATGGAGGGAAGGAAGAGCTACTGCTGGACTTTTTTTTTTTTTTTTTTTTTTTTTTAATGCATCCTAGTGAGCTTTTGCATATATGGAGCATTTTGATAACACCATCTAATTGATCACTGCAGCCTTTCTCCTTCTGGTCTTCGGAAAGCGTGGTCTCCTGCTGTTAGCTTGAAGGGTAAGCAAATTGTTCAGAGCCCCAGGAAGAGCAGGAGCACCTTTGGGCTGGCCTCATGCTTTTGGGCTGCCAAGTTGCCTCCGATGTGGCTGGAGTCATGCCAGCTGCCCAGAGAAGCATCAGCTCCACCTTAGCAGGACTAGCACCACCAGAAATGCTTGTATTAAAAACAATGTCTTGAGGAGCACTACTATTCAGAAACATTCAGTCCTGAACATATGTGGAAGGGGCAGCTGCTGCCTTATACTGAAAGAGCACACTGAGCTTCCATCAGGCTCCAATGGGAGCCTCATGGTGTCAGCTGTGTGGTTTAGGGCAGCCTTGGTTCCTAGCAAGGGGCACAGCCAGGTGTGCTGAGAAACCCATGGGAGGGATCATGTCGAGGATCAGTGAGCACACTGGCCAGTTCTGCTGCTCCACAAATGCCTGCAGAGCGGAGCAGGCTGCTTTTCGGCTTTGAAGAGCAGCTTCCCACAGCCTGAACCTCACCCAGCTCTTATCCTTGAAGCTGCAGTGTTTTTCTGAATCAACAATGCATAGGTTTTTTGCTCTCAGCTGCAAACTTCCATAACAAAATATTAACCAAGGCTTTTCAAGGAATGAAAAAGCTTTGTGCCAGTTATAACTGTACCTTCAAAAACATAAGCCTAAGAGTTCCCAAATTTCTGCTGGCAAGGTTATGTCTTTGTGAAATACAAGTCACTGTCACATTTTAACTTAAACAGACAGAAAAATAATAAAGACAGAAACATCATTCCAACAGCACTGCCACTTTTCAGAGCAAAGAAACCATGATATGCAAAGATGACAAAATTTCAGACCCTAGAGAGAGAAGACAGAAAAGAAGAATAAATGAAGATGGTGAAGAACCCATGACTGAAAATGCAATGCAGAAGTCCTCCAGCCCAGATGTGGTTTGCTCTGCAGGTCTCTCTGAAACGGTTAGGTCTGTCCTGGTGTGTCACTGGACAAATCCTTCCCAGTCAGCTCCCTTCTCTCTTCTGTGGTGTTGGTGGAAATCCCTAAACTTATTTCCAAAGAGGCATACCCTTGGTGCTAATGTTCTTCCATTTCAAATATGCCTGCATTTCATTTGACTTGAAATGGCTTGGCTCCATGCACTACATGAGAAGGAATTTTAAATCCAGCTGTTCAGCTCCTGTGTCAGCGTGGTTGTTGCCTGTAGTGCCGGCTGGGAATGTTTAGGAGTTGAAATGGTTGATATAAACACTTACACTAAAACTGTTGCCCTGCCAAAATCGCTTGAGACCCACGGTGAGACCTTTGTTCTCAGGGTATGCCATGCAGCTTCTTAAATTTTGCAAGAACTCCACAGAGAAAGGTAAAAAGTCAAAGAATTACACGAATAATCTTACCTTGGCAATGGGAAGATTAGTGGATCACCACTGTAGGGAAAGTGGTGGCAGTGTAAACCGCTCTGAAGGCAGATTTTTCATGTAGTTAAAATGATTGGGAAAAGTTCAGCTCTCCTGACATTCTGCTTAGTGAATTAAATATTACCCTGATAGGAATTTGCGTGGAAGTAGCCGGAGGAGATGTTAAAGCTGTGTCTGAGCACATAGTTGTCTGAATATGTTCTTTGGCCAACTGCTAGAAGAACATTTTTAGGCAATGTTATAATACACTTCTTTTTGTTGTGTTTTATTTTATAAAGGAGTAAACACAAACGCTGGGAGTGAGGCTACCTAATGACAATGGAATGAGGTCTGCATTTGCAGCCTGGTACTTTTTGTTCATCCGGAGCATGACAGCCCTCTGGTGAGCACATCTAACCATTGCAGCCCCGTGGTTAGCAGGGTTTCGGTGCATGTGAAGGAATTTAAATAGCATATAGCCAGCAACATTTACCCTATGTTTCTGACCACCACCTGCTTGTCGGAACTTATCGTTCATTTCATTTGTCGAAATATTACAGAAAAAATATAGCCGGTCGCTAAGGGACTTAGTTTTCCAGCTAAGCCTGTCCAGACATGAGAGAGCACAGAACTGCATCTGAGCAAGCTGTAAGAAAGACATACAGGCAAGCACAGGCATCAGCAAGCTGTCCCAGCCAGGGGGAGTCCCTCGTCTCTTCAAGCCTCACTGATATCAGGACATAGCTAAACATTTCTGCGAACTGAGCAAGTCAAGCCAGAGACTACTGCTGTGCTGTTGGTTTAAACGGTGTCACTGAGACATCACTTCATGTGCCATGTATGCAGGATCTGGGTTTGGAGCTGGACTCTCACTCATTTTTTTTCTCTGCTTCCAAACTAATACTAATGAATGTTTTGTGGTCCATTAAGGAGGCCTAATGCCCGAATTATTTTGGACTAATGAAGTCTTCTTGCTCCCAGGACACACTACAAAGAGGGAACTGGAAATTATGAAGGAAGGTTGGGTAATGTTTCTGAATTGGATTATGGAGAATGAAAGCCCATTCCTGGGCACAGCACAGTCTGCACCCTGACATCTCCAGCACACAGCTGTGATCCAGGCTCATGCACTAGTGCTGGATGTCATGCAGCTGACTCCTGTCCTTCCTGACAGTGGTGTGTGGGCCTCATGCTGCTGCTGGCCAGCTGGGGCTGGAGGTGTGCTGACCAGCCATGCCTAGTGTGTGGTGTCATAGGGCTGGAGAGCATATGCAGTGCTGAAGAACAGACACTCATAAACCACCAAGGCACACCTCTCTCCAAAGTGCCCCTCTAAAGGGAGGGTCGGATCTTAGCTCCAACCTAGTGGCACCAATCTTACTGCCTAGCCGAGTGTGGATCCCCAGCTCTCCCAGCAGGAGACACGAGACTTGTGAAAGGCTCCTGACACGTGGGACCAGGTGGCACCCCCACTAATGGGCTTGCAGATGGTATGATCTCCATGAGGAGTTGGCTGAGTTTTTTTTTAATCATGATATGAACCAGGACAAGCAAAATGTCACTGCCAGGGTGCAGCCAGGGTGCTCCCTAAGGCTTGGGTTGATATCCCATCACCCCTCAGTGAGAAGATCTGAAGGCTTTGGGCTGGGCTGAAACTGGACTTTGGGGTATGGGCAGGGGTGGAGGGGGCTGGTCTGGGATGTGAAGGCCTTTTAGAGCCCTCAGGACCCCTGACGGCTCTCTCTTGCACAACTGTGCTGTTTTACAAAGAATTCCTACCTTAACCTGGGAGGGAAGAACATCTTCAATTCCCTGTTCTTATTAAATGCACAGAAAAATTAAGACTAATCTATACCTAAGCCTCACTAGCCCCTTTTAATTTCCCTGAGAGTCTCATGGTGCAAGGAAACTTCATTGTTTGAAATAAATATTATGGATGTACACTTTTTCTTAAGGTCACACATTTTATCTGACATCTTTGAATTACCAAAAACTTAAATAAAAACTCACAAGAAATCACTGAGTTGTTAGTCCTAGTTCTGTAGGATCTGTCTTGTAAGAAAAAATATAGAAAAATCTGAAATTAATTCTAGTGGGTGAAGCTCAAATAAATTATATTGTTATTGACCCTCCACATCTAATGACCCGGAAAGGTGGCTTTAATTTTTTGTTTAAGTCTGTGAACAAAATGGCTTCATTAAGATCAGTTAGTTTGCATATATGTGCTAACAAAAAGACTTCACTGTAGGGGAGGAAAAAGAAAACAACAAACGGCTGAAAAATCAATCCTAAATTCAAGACTGTTAATTTATGGACTGCTTCTCTGACATTGGTTTATCTAAACTTCATCTAGATTTATTTGTCTGTTCTTAGCTAGGGGCACTATTTGTTCTTCCTAACCAGCTTACAATACAGTATGTATTACTAGCAGAGTTTACATGAACTCATATGTTTGAGAGTTATAAAAAATATTAGATTGCAAATTAAAAAAGTAATTCCAAAAGCTTTAATGTACTCAGGGTTAAGAGCTCTGCAAATTGGCAAAACTGCACTACAAGCAGGTCATGGCCTACTATGGTGACTCCAAGTGGCAAAAGCCACCCTGGCGCTCTGTGGCTCTGTGACGGGTTAAGGTATATTCATAATACTGCCATATTTATGTAGTGCACTGTTGTATTGGGGTTACGTGGCAAAGTTTTTGTAGGGGGTTTCAGGGTTGGCCTCTGTGAAGCTGCCCCATGTTAGCGAAGATCTAGCTTGAGCCAGCTCCAAAAGGGACCTGCTGCTGGCCAGAGCTAAGCCATCGGCAATGCTGGTTGGGCCTTTGGGAGAGCAGATTTAAGAAAGGGAAAACAACTGCTGTGCAACAGCATCTGGGAGAGAGAGGAGTGAGCACCAGCCCTGCAGGCCCCCAAGGTGAGTGCAGCAGGAGGGCAGGAGGTGCTCCAGGCAGGCAGCAGCAGTTCCCCTGCGGCCTGTGGAGAGGCCCCTGGTGGAGCAGGCTGTCCCCCTGCAGCCCATGGGTCCCACATGGAGCAGATCTCCACGCTGCGGCCCGTGCAGGAGCCCCTGGTGGAGCAGGGGGATGTGGCCTGGAGGAGGCTGCGGCCCATGGAGAGCCCCCGCAGGAGCAGGCCCCGGGCCGGAGCTGCAGCCCGTGGAGAGGAGCCCATGCAGGAGCAGGGGGTCTGGGGGGACCCCCCCATGGGGGACCCGTGCTGGAGCAGTTTGCTCCTGGGGGATGGATGGACCCCGTGGTACGGAGCCGTGTGGGAGCAGTTCCTGAAGAGCTGCTGCCTGTGGGCAGCCCCCGCAGGCTCAGTTCGGGAAGGAGGGCATCCTGTGGGAGGGACCCCATGTGGAGCAGGGGCAGAGAGGGACCGTGAAGGAATGGCGGGAATGAAGCGTCAGGGACTGACCGCAGCCCCCATTCCCCATTCACCTGCGCCACTCAGGGGGAGGAGGTAGAAGAGGTGGGTGGGATGAAGGTGGTTTTAGTTTGCTTTTAGTTCTCACTGAACTAGTCTGATAGTGATACGCAATAAATTATGTTAATCTCCATATTCTAAGTCTGTTTTGCCTGTGACAGTAATTGCAGAGTGATCTCTCAGTCCTTATCTCAGACGAAGAGATTTTTCTTTGTATTTTCTCCTCCTGGCCTTTTGAGGAAGTAGAGTGCGGGAGTGGCACAGTGGTGCTGAGCTACCTACCAGTGTTAAGCAACCACAGCTGTAAGGAATAATAGTAATAGTACCACCACTACCACTGAAATCACAACAGCCTCCTAGACTTAACATTTCTTCTCAATTTTCTGAGAAAATGCTTGTTGTGAAAGCACTCATCTATCGAGTCAACAACCACACAACCCTCCAGATGCTGTCTGATGCCTACCGGGTTGGGTGTGATGTTGATTAAACCTATTATATTTTCTCCTTGAGTGGTAGGTGGAGAACAAAGAAGGCTTTTGATCATGGGCAAACTCTTCGCACCTGACACAAGCTTTTTCCTCTTCAGGAAAGCGAAAACCCAAGTACTAGAGAAACAAAGAACAGTCTTGTTGAAGCTGTGGTGTCATCTGGTTGTGGTCGTATGCAGGACTGTATAAAAGTAGATGCACTAGACAAGAAAAAAATCCACTAGGACTATTTATCTGTTGCCAGTAGTGTGAGGCAACAGATGCTAAGGGAAAAAATAAAGAATATATTATTTACATAAGGATAGAGTGCTATGCTCTTCCATGGTAAAATCTGGGAAAAGTTTGTAAAACCTTCCAGCTTCATTTTGTAGCAATCTGGAGACTCCAGAGTGCCAATATCTCTTTTTGCTTGTCTTATGTTTTGTTTTGTTACTGAGGGAAGCAATTTATGTTTTCAAACAGATGTTGCCCAGTCAAATATTTATGGGGCTCCTCTCCACTATGCTATGTTCTTTTTGAACGTCTGAATGTAATCCAGTCCAAGCTTATTTTCTATCACACCCTTAAAATCATGACCCCTCCAAGGATACCAATACAAGAATTTTCTATGTATTTCACAGAACAGCAGAGTCCCAAAAGTATTCTATTAGGTGCTAATTTTGTCTTCCAAGTCATGTATTCTGAGAAATTTTCTGCTTAATATCCATTAATAAGTATATTTTAGCAGAAAGATATCTTTACTGATGCCAGTGTACTATCATGCCAAAACTATGACAAATGGTATTTAAAATGAACAGAGATGTTTTCACTTCCTTATTCTGGAGAGAGATCATTATTTACAGATTTGCTATTTCTGAGTTCAGTAAAGCATTATATAATTTGAAAAGGATCCTAAACTATCAAAAATAACATTGTATTTCTTTCAGGCAATTTGCCTCATTCTAAAGGCTATTTCACAGCAACACATGAGGTTTCATATCACTTGGATGAAGGTAGTGGTTGCAGATAGACAGCTTTCTTTCTGTAGAAGACAGATGTACCACTGATAACTCTTCACAGCTGGTTTTAAATACAATTAACATCACTTCAGACTTGCCTGAGTCAAGACTGAAAATGTTATTTTGCCATTTGGACTTTCTTGTAAGACATTGGAGACCTTGGTCCGAGCCTCTGCTTTACAACTGGGTTTGGACTATAAAATAATTTTGTTGTCTCTCACAGAGTGATGAGAGGCGAAGAAATTTGCTGGTGAGGAGATAGCTGTATGAGGCTGTGAGGTACTGAAGTTAGTGTTAAGAGTGGAAGCCATACAAGAGTGTGTAAGTATGATTGTTCTTCATCCAGCTGCTCACTTCTTACAGTTGTTGAATCAACTGTTGGGTAGAATTGATTGCATCTGTAAAAAAAAAATCACGTCTGTAGTGTCACTGTCATGGTAGACCTGTTGTCTCTAGAAGTATCAGGAGGCACTTCTTTCCTCCAAAAGGTATGTGATCTCAACACTTTTTCTATAGCCTCTCCCTGAAGCCACTCTTACTTTCAACCTGATACTGGAAAGGTAAAGCCACCTACCAAAAAAGAGCGTCAGCAGTTTTCTTCCACACATTCAGATGCTTACAACCTTTTATTTGAACCAAAGGAAGAGCATGACTTTGCTGAATATCTTCTATACTTTTCTTCAAGCCTTATCAATTTTTATTTTTTTAAAAAAATATCTTTTCATCTTCCTAGTAGTTGCAGAGAGACTGGGGTCCCTTGTTGGTCTTGTAGAAACCTGCTCAGTTGTTCTCCTGTCATCTCAAGATAGTAAGACTGATAAAGTCTGAGAGTATGAAGTCTTGCTCACATACATGCAGTTGCTCTTTATTATTTTTTATTTTTTATTTTTCAGCTCTTTTTGAACTTCTCTTCAAAGGATTTTAGAACCAAACAGTAGTGATAAGCTTTTAATGCTTTCTTTGGAAACAGGTGATTTCCCTGCGAAGCCTATTTTCTACTTTTAGACTATGAAAAAAAAAAAGAGATAAACTAGTGTCTATCTATTTTGGTTAATGACTGTTTTTATATCATCTTTGTTAGGCTATATGTTTTTTTTCTACTGCACAAAAATACAAACAAGATTCAGGTTTCAGCAGAAGGCATCAGGATGTCTCAAACTGCAGGTTTTCTGCTCTCTGGATTAGAGGTATGTGGTGGGGTTGCTGCCTTCACTTTGGAGAGAACTACTTGAACTGATTAAACAGTAAAATTTTACATTATCTAAAGCAGCAAATGTCTGCCACTGTCCTTATCACCAAGGTCTTTAGTGTGAGCATAGCATTTTTGTTTCTCCTTATCACCTTGATTTTTATCACCAAGGGCATTAGTGTGGATGCAGTGTCTTTCTTTGGGTCTGTATTCCATATTCGACACTCCATCAAGGTTTGTTGACAAGGCAATTACGTGAACATCATTAACTATGAACTGAGCCTTACTGTCACGAACAATTTCCTATTGTCTTTCATGGGAGCAGGAGGACTCACAGGAAATAAGCATATGGTGTGAAGATCCCACATCCATGTGAACAATCAGAAATGCCTTAATAGTTAAAGCCTGAAAGAAAGCAGAGACACTTGCAATAGGGTGGCACACAATAGTCAATTTTTTAGGATGTTCTTAAAAATTTCCAGAAGATGCCCATTCCTTGAGTAGAAAATGCATCTGGTAAATATTACATTCTCTGCCCACCATAGCATTTTCTCTGTAACGTTACTCTAGAATATTTTAAGCTGATGAAAAGAAAGCCCATGTTGAAATTTCAGTAGCTTTATGTAGTTTAAGAATCTTTGTCCCTGTCCTGAAGTGTGTATATTGACTAGTTTGTCCCTCTCTTTTGTATCCAATTGACTGTCTTCAGGCAATTCTTACCCACTGCCTTGCTTTGTCCCAGATTTAAGATAAGAAAACCTACCTAGAGTGCTAAAACTGACAGCAGCCTGTGCTCTTTCAAGGCAGGATTAGAACCAGCTGGCATGGCTTGTGGGACAGACCAGGGAGGAGATGTGGACAAGGCAACTGAAAGCTGCAGAGCTTCAAGCTGTCTTATGGTTAACCACCAGAAGCTGATCTGAAAGCTTCCGTCCCCTGGCAGAACCATGAAGTCATGGCTGAATGCCTCCCCTAGCCCAAGAGAGCTGAAATACATCCTCCTGCAAACACAGAGGAGTTTCCTCTGCCTGCTGTAAACAAAACACATGAAAAAATCCCCCCTCGGCCTCTGCTTGAAACAGGACCTCTGGAGAAAAGTAGGCATTTTCTGAGTATTTCAACAGGAGGTGGTGTTGCTTTGAGTCTAAAGCTTTTCAATCCAAACTGGATTTTCAATCAAACTGGAAAAAAAATCATTAAGAAATACGAGTGATAAGGTATTTTGAGCTTAGCTTGTAGCTACAGTGTTCTTAGTTTCTTATAGACAACAGGATTCTTTTTTTTTTGATTTCACATATCAGCCTTGTCTAATCCTATCTGATAAGTGTCCGTGCTTAGCAAACACCACAGTCCCTTTTAACCTGCCCAGAGGCACTCTAGATGGGAGTGTCAGGTTTAGTCTGAAAAAATTGTGTAGGATACTGGGCTGATGGGGTTTACATACCTTTCCTTTTGTCAGGCAGTCAGTCGGACAGTGTGAGTTATGGCAAGAAAACACCACTGTGATTTGGGGATGCACGCTGAAAGGCGGTGAGTTCCTGCTCTGTGTTGATGGGGTGAGACCCCCCCGGCATCATACCAGAATTTTGTGGGTCCCCTGAGTCACTAGCTCAGAGACACAGAGAAGTGAACTCAGACAGAAGCAAAGAAGATTGTGAGTCCGAAGACCCCTTCATTCCCTGCCCAGGACAGACCTGCTTCTGCCCCATTCCTAGACCTTTCCTCCATCACAGAAATTGTTTGATTGCCCTCATTGGATGTGTTTTTAGGATAAACCCAAAGCATATATGGCCCTATATAGAATAAGGTTGCTGGTTCTACTTGGCCACACATCTGATTCTCTGCTGAATCACGGTCAGTTTCAGACAAGATATACTGCTTCCTTTTGTTTATTCTCACCATTTCTGGCTACGTTCTCATTGAATATATAGGGAGCTAACTGAAACTCCAGAAAAAAGCCATCTCTGCATGGATGTTAGAGGGCTTTGGAGTCAGCAGGCGTGGGTCAGACCTTCTCCTGCCTCCAGCAGTGGTGGATGACAAGGGACCTGGGTACCAGGTGCAGCCTGTAGTGGACCCATCAGCCTGCTCTGTGCCGTACGTCCGAGGGCAGCCTGCCTGACACACAGTCCCTGCCCTGCAGCGAGAATAGGAGCCCCTTGTTTGCTGTTTGCTGGGGAATTCATTTTTCTCTCCACCTGTCCCTCTGCCCCTCGCTGCTCATTCAGCTTGGTTTCTCGCAATATGATCTTCCCCTCCTTGCTGTCAGTCAAGAAGATAGACACCTGCCTTGTGCTGAGTGGTTCCCTTAATTAGCCGCAGGAGCATCCCGCTTGTGGTATTTTCCCCCTTTTCTGCTTCTTGCCACTCAGGCTTGCTGGTGAGAGCCTCCTTTTGTTGATTTTTCCTGGTGCCCTTGTCATATGATTCCTACTCGACCTCTTTTTTTGCCGCTCACCAGACCTGCTGGAGTATCCCAGTGGGCCAGCCCACCCTTTGGTGGACCACCCTACAGGTCAGCAAAGAATTTTCTCCTTTGTCTCCTGCTCTCTTCCCCCTCCTCCTTTTCCTCCCAGCCTTTTTTTTGACCTCCAAGTGGTTTTAGACTTAACAAGCCCGAATGCTGCTGCTGCCTGCCCTCCTGGAGACTCACTCTGCACTTCCTCTGTTCATTCCTTGTGGCTGTCAGATCTGATTTCTCATGGTCCCTTAAAGAGACGTAGCAAAGCAGAAGAGTGATTGCAGGCCTCCGGCACTCTTCCTCTTTCAGCGGAGGGTCAGATCAAGGCTGGCTGTGATGAGCACTGCCACTCTGATGGAGGGAAACCATTTAATAAGGGGATGCAGATGCTTTGGGAGAATACAGCTCTGCTACAGTCCCAACTTGATACAATTAGAGATGTGGAAAACCTTTTTTCCTCCTCATATCCTGAAAACCTTGTGGCAGATGACTGGCTCTCACCGGAGAAGAGATTAAAGGAGGCTATTTTATGAGAGAAGGGGTCTAGAGTACAGCAATGAAAATTACCCAGTGCCTGGGGAGGAGAAACCACATGAGGAGAACTTTAAAAAGACCAGAACTATTTGGTATGGAAAGGCAAACAGAAGGTGGAAATATGATAGTGCAACATATTTTATTGGAGGATATAAAGACAGCCAAGCAAGGAATATTTTCTCAAATAAACCCCTTGATCTCAGGACATGGGGTCACTTTGCAGCATATAAGGGCAACATCTTTCCAACAAATCAACTGAATTTAGTTGTGTCATGCATATGTGCATTTCACGATGACACGAGGAAGCCCAGGAGTGTAAATGAATATGACTGCCCTGCCAGGCCTTGCGTGCGGAAAGCGAGATTCACATAGCTATGTCTGGCTCTGCATGTCCTCACAGATGGATCTGTGCTGAGCACATGTGCAGCACTGGGCTGCAGTCCTCTCTTCCCCTTCCCCAGATGTGAGCTATGTCTGGCACATGGGATTATGGAGTGGGAGAGGGGCTCTGCTGCTCTGCGGATGGAAACCCACCATCTGGAAGAGTCCTGTTGCTCCCCTGCCTATGTCTGCATCTCCTCGCTTGTCAGGCAGTGTCCTCCTCTTGGTGCTGGGGGAGTAGGGCTCGAGGGGCTGGAGTATGTCATCTACCTGCAGGAGGCTGGAGGAGAAAGGACAGCAGACATCCCTGCTGATACTGCATAGCATTACATGTGTGTATGTGTGTGTCTATAGATAAGTATTTCATCTCTTATAATTCTTTCATATGCAGCATAATGTTTTATGGTTTCCTTTATGCTGGGAGATGTGGGAGCTCCTTTGAATTGCAGACAGCTGTTGAGCTTAAAAGCAGCAACGTCAAAGAGGGAAATATAATGGCTGAAAGGAGCTGCTTGCTTTTGAGGCTGTGCATCGGCGTGGGGCACTGCTCTGCGATTGCTGGTATTTGAAGAGATGTTGTTGAAAAGATCTGGAGACTTTGCTGAAAGGTAAGAACTGGAGGTCTTTCCCTGGAAAGTGTCTGATGGGGATGTTTTCATTCCTAATGCTAACACTGTGACTACAGTTGCAAGATGTTAATTCTTTCCCTAAGTGTTTTGATAGCTTTCTCCACTGTAGTGAACCAATGCATGTGCCTTGCGGTGAAAATTGCACACATCACTTCATCACTTGTGTTAGAGCTCATCCAAAGCCTTTTTTCAAGGAAGCGCCATGAAAGAGGAGCAAGGCTGATGACACAGGACGTGGTTTCCTTCCATTTGCCACTGTGGCTCCCATTCTGCTTACCAATGTTTTTCCACAACCTCAAAAATCTGAAGTAGGTCCCGTGTCAAAATCTGAGTGGCTTTCCATAGCCTGAAAAACATGGAGCTCACTGGTGGAAGCTCTCTCTGGCAGATGGCAGCTACCCAGATTATGATCCATTCAGACAGATGTCTGGGAAGTAACTGGCCACCAAGATTTTGAAGCCTGGGTGGAAAATATCCAAGTCAGCTTGAGGACTGGGCTGTCAAAACTAAGCACAGCCACAAAGTTCCAGATTGCTGTCTTTGGACTTTAAACAAATTCCTTTTAAACATATTCCTTTGGGTAGGTCTGGTCATATTGACTTCTTCTAGTAGTATTCTGGAAGCCCAGAAGATCTCAAATCAAAGTCAATGGGTCAATGGCAGTGTCCTCTGCATCCATGCAGGCTCTGCTTGGCACGAGTTTTGTTCTCCTTCCTGAATTGCTTCTGACTTCAGGGCCAGACTGTGAAATGTTGGCCTTGCCAGGGAAAGTCAGTGCTACTCCTTTCCAAGTCCAAGGCCCTGGATATACTGAGTTGTGCCCCACGTCTGCCTAGCTGAATATGACTGACCAAGTGGTGGACAGGCACCGTCTCCTCCTAAAGGGCTACAGCTGCCTGGTGAGGCTTTCAGAGGACCTGTGAGGGATCCAGAAAGCAAAGACCACCGTCAGAAAAGCTTGGCATGGTCCCTGGATGTGGTCTATGTGTTCAGTGCAAGGATGGTTTGCTGGCACGTCTGGGCTGTGGGATCTGGGGCTAACCTCAGGGACTGACCAGGCTGCAAAGGTGAGCAGCAACCAGAAGGAAATGGCAGAGGACAAATGTGCTGGAGAGAAGGCAACGAGCAGAGAGCTGGTAACTTCACAGGACTGATTAAAGCTTTCCAGCCAGGAATACACAGCTTGGCAGGAAAATTCAATGTCTTGAGCAGTTGGTCGAGGCAGCAGGCAAGGGCAGGGCTCTGGGAGGTTTCCATTGTACTGACCACTTAGCTTTGGGGTGCTGCCCCTACCTCTCTGGGCCAACGGGACCATGTGAGGACCTCTTGCACCCCAATAAACACAATGAGCATTTGACAACAGCCACCATGTTACATCCATACGCTGTTCCCTTGTGTCTCACAGACTGCTGACTTCTGTTTGCAGCCCTGGAGTCCTGCACCTTTTCCCTTTTGTTAACTTCCGTGCATCCTCTTGAAAACACATGCTACCTTAAAATGCTCAGTCCCTCTGAAGGATCATATCCTCTGACATCTGCAGCTTCAGTGGGAGCTGGGAATCCTTAGGAGCTGCAGAACTGCGTTCCTACAGAGGGAAACATGAGAAAGTCATTATTTGTTAACAGAATTTGACTCTCAGACTGCTTGGAAAACTGTCCCTATGGGATTCAATTACCAGCAGTTTTATGACATATCAGAGGAAGCATCTGTAAACCCAGAAAATGACTTACAGCCTATGACACACGTCCTTAAGTTCCAAAGCTGTTAAGTAGTTTAGAAGTCTTCAGTTCTGAAATATGGAATCAAGCTGGATAATTTTGTGTAAATTACAGAGTGCTGCATGGTGGAAGGAATAGAGAGTCAGCAAGGGAGATCCTGAGAGACATCCAAATAATATTTCCAAAGAGATACTAGAAAGATCCCAGAAGACATTGTTGCATTTTCTGTCTTAGAGAAATTTGAAAATAACTCCCTTCTTTCACATAACTAACATTATCCACTAAGTTTGTTTTGCAATGTATAAAAGTTTGTGAATATTCCTGTGAATTGTGGGCCCGATTTACCTCCTACTGAAGTCAGTGGGTGCTGTGGTTTAACCCGGCAGGCAGCTCAGCACCACGCAGCCATTCACTCATTCCCCTGCAGTGGAATAGGGAAGAGAATTGGAAGAAAGGCAAAACTCATGGGTTGAGATAAAGACAGTTTAGTAGGACAGAAAAGGAAGGGGGTGATGACAATGACAATAATAATAATAATAATAATAATAATAATAATAATAATAATAATACATACACACACAAAACATGTGAGGCACAATGCAGTTGCTCACCACCTGATGACCCCATGCAGGGTCATCATATGATATGGGACATCCCTTTTGCCAGTTGGGGTCAGCTGTCCTGGTTGTGTCCCCTCCCAGCTCCTTGTGCACCCCCAGCCTCCTCACTGGTGGGGCAGGGTGAGAAGCTGACAAGTCTTTGACTTAGTGTAAGCACTGCTCTGCAACAACAAAACATCATTGTATTATCAGCATTATTTTTCTCCTAAATCCAGAACATGGCAACATACCATCTACTATGAAGAAAATTGGCACTGTTGCAGCTGAGAACAGGACAATATCCACCCTTAGGTGCCCAGGGGTCCCACACTTTCCAATACATCCCAATAAATCACCACCACCTTTCCTGTCTATTGATATATGCACACAGATATTATTCCCTTAGTCTGTGGGCCATCCTTCTAAAATGTCCTTTGAGATGTTTTAGTCCATGACTTTGGGCTCCATCTGTCATCACAGTCCTTCAGGGCAGGAGAGGTGGTGCGTGGTGCTAGATTGTTGCTTGCAGAGGCCAGCTCTGGTTCCATCACTGCTGCAATTTGCTCAGTTCCACCAAAACTGATTCTTCATTAATCTGGGTGACTCTTACTGTAACGCCATTGATGTGACATATAGCAACCACAGTAGTGATGACATCCAGTGTTATACAGCAATATACAATTCAATTCAAATCATGGGCTACTCTCACACCACAGCAAATCCCCTTGAGGTACACATTGGCCTTCTCCATCCTTCCACATTACCCACCAAATGCATCCAGGTCCTTGAGAAAAAGCAATTCCACAGATGGGTTTGCCTTTGCCTGAGGCAGCAATAACCCAAACTGTCTTCCCCAGTATGTTCTTTATGTGCACTACAGGGACTTTGTCCCCATCTACAATATGTAAACATTTTGATTAGGCAGGGCCAGCTCAGTTGGCAGATCCCCTAGTGTTGACTACGGGAGATGTGCAGGGTATTTAGCAGGAGATGTATTACCCTTGGCCTCATTAGTATCATTTTATTTCACAGTTGTGGACAATCTTTGCTCTTGCTGTCCCAGAAAGGTGAAAATTAAGATGTACTGCATCATACGTTCCATAAATTTCCCTCTCCTGTGTCTTCAGTAACTTCTGTGATTTTTGCCACAAAGTATTGCTCAAAGTTCCCCTCGCTGGCCAGCTCCCCCTACTGCCCCACCATTTGTTCTTTGCTCTGCAAAGCTGATGGCTGAATTTAGCAGGTATTTCCCCCCAGGGAATTCACACAGCTGCACATAACCTTTGTTAATGACAACGTCCCTTGGGGCACTTACTTTTTTTTTTTTTGAACTGGAGGATGATTACTATTTCCACATTAGGGTGAATTTCCCAAGCAACTTGTCTCTTCCCAGAAGCTGTGCTCCCTCTCACATGCACTGTGGATTGGAAAGTTCTCTAAAGATGAAGGTATGATTAAATGCATGCACCTCTGATCATGTGTCACCACTGGCTGAGGTCCCCTACTGACTCGATGTCCTGCTTGGAGTATTACAAGAACATTTATTTAGCTGAAAGAAAATCAGTTTTCAGAGGGACAGTAAGGAGTCCTGGTGCTGTTGCTGTTGGTGTGCTGTTACGTGTGCACTATTAATATACGTGGTGGAACAAACTCAGGTAGCTAGGAGCCAAGAAAGCACCTGATAGACCAGAAGAGCTGGGCAGTTCTGCATCTCACCTACGGCTGTGGTAAAAGATCAGCGTTCGTCAGATGTGCTGCCTCCCACACTTCAGCAAGATGTCAGATGAAACACTGAAGTCTGTAGCAATTCTTCACATGATTATGTACAAATCAGTGTGCACAGAAGCTTTATTGAGAAGATGGGTGTGGAGTCCTTTACAGCGTTAACTTTGTCCACAATGTCAGGAAACTATGAACTTTGTAAAGCTGGCATTTGCTAAATAACTTTTTAACTTTCATTTGGTCCAAAGAGAAGATGGAACACAAGACAGTAAAGTCTAGCTGATTAAAGTATTATTATTTTGATCTCTTTGAACAGCTATGGAGTCACATGACATTTCTAGATCAAAGAAACTAAACTTAAAAAGTATATAAGCTTTTGAAAAACTGGAGTTCCTATTGGAAGCAGCCTATTCATAATTAAAACATTGCAGCTGCAGTACCAGAAGAACGGAAACACTGAAAAGCAATAAAATCTTTCCTCTGACTTTGATGGGCTTAGCATCAAGACTACGGAGAAAAAACAGTGTGTCCCCATGAGTTTAACACAGGGTTCCCAACAAAATCCCCCTCTGAGTGGTATCGGGAGTTCAAAAGATCAGGGAATTCACTCATTCATCTTCTTAATCAAAATACCTCATGCAAAGAAGCTGAAGGAGGATTCATACCCTTGGAAATGAGCTGATGTGAGGTGTTTCTTCATCAGTCCTTGCTGCTGAACAAGGTTTTGGGCAGTACACAGATGAGGTGCAGAGTGATTTAACAGTGAGGTCTGAGATGAGCTGTCTGTCTGCAAAGTCTGTCTGCTGCAGCCCTTTGAGCATTTTACTGAAAACTACAGCCCTTGATCTTTGGTGTAGCCTGGCTTACTCCAGATAGCTGTAAATATCACACCAAAGAAGATGTCTTTTATAAAGTATTCCAGGATGTATTTACTGGGATTTGGTGATGGCCAGATGTATTCACAATCACTGCTTTAATAATTGGAAAAATTAGGGCTACAAAATCTCAGGCTTGATTGTTGTTGGGAAAGAAGCAAGGTTGAGGCAACTAGAGTGGGCATCACTGAAAAGCTGTGTCATTTTTGAAAGGTCTTGGTGATTAGGGAAGTCTTCTGATGCCTGGAGAAAGGAAATTGTCACACCCATCTTCAAAAATAACAAAAGGATTCATGAAGAAAACAGCGGGGTGGTTGTCTCCCCTCAGTCCCTCATAAGATTGTGGAGCAAATCCTCTTGGAAGCAATGCCAATAAGCAAGAAAAAACCAAACCAAACCAAACCAAAACAAAACAAAACAACAGTGCTTGGGGAAAGCCAGCATGTATTATTCCTCAAGGAAAAAAAAAATCCTTCCTGGTCACCCTAATTGCCTTCTACGATAACTGGAGGAGGGAGAGCAGTGGATGTCATGTGCCTTCATTTTACAAAGCTCTCAGTACCATCCTCTGTAGTACCTTTGTGACAAGTTGTGGAGGTATGGGTTGGGTGGGTGGAAGACAAGGTTAGTGCAACCTGATTGAGCAACTGCTAACAATCTGAAACCTAGCTGGCAGTGTGGGACACCCTGCACGTGGCATGGAGCAGCTCTGTGACACACCACGGAGCTCAGTGTTGGCAGAGTAGGGTGCATCTTTGCAAAAAATGGATCTGGGGGTCAAGGTGGACAGCAGGCTGAATGTGAATCAGGGGTACACCCTTCTGTCAAGGAAGGCCAACCATGTGCTGGTCTCCATGAGCAAGTGTGTAGTCTGCAAAGCAAATGAAGCAATTATTCCCCTCCACCTGGCATTCATGAGGCTGCATGTGTCCGGCTTTGGTGACCTCTCTACATGAAAGACAGCAATAATCTCAGACAGCTCCAGTGCAGGGCCGTGAAGGTGGTTTGGGGAATAGATCACAAAATGTACAATGGGAAGCTGAGGGAACTGGGTTTGCTCAGCCTGCTGAATTGAAGGCTGAAGGGCAAAATCTAGTTGCTGTCTTCAACTGCCTACTCCGTGGTGGTGGGGACTCTTTTTGGAGGTGCACAGTGAAAGAGTGAGTGGAGGTGGACACCAGCTGCAGCAATAGATATTCCAGCAGGATATAAAAGAGAGGTTTTTTCATAGTGGGGGTCATTAAACACTGGGACAAGAAAGTCTGTGAACTCTGCATCCATGGAGATAATTGAAACTGGACAAGACCGTCAGGAACCTGACTTCACTTTGCAGTAGGCCCTGCTTTGAGCAGAAGGTTGGAAGAGATGATCTCCAGAGGTCCCTCCCAACCTGTTATTCTCTGATTCTGTGATGCTGCTGAGTGATATTTCCCCCAGTCTTCCAGAACTCTTTAGGTCTTTCCTGCACTTCACCCAGCACTGTTCTTCTCATTTTACAGATTATTTCTTCTAGTCAGTGTTGTTTGTACAATGTAAAATCTCACCATGTGATAGTTGTACACCCTTTTCCATCTGCCAAATTATCCATTAACCTTATTTCAAGGGAAGCTGTCAGTTCAGGGAGCTCTCTGACACTATTTCTGCTGAAATCAGATCTGGTGTCTTGCTGAATGCTGCCGACCGGGGATATTGCTGTCACCCTTTGAGATTATGGCCCCAGCTCTCGTACCACCATGTCAGCAGCCTGCCTGAAAGGAACAAAGGCATGTTCCTGAATTGCACTTACGAGTATTTTTGTTCTTAAGACACTGAGGAGAAAAGGGGCAACAAGTCTAGAGCATCGCTTTATTGTGGGGAGAGTTTGCCAGAACCATACTTCAGCTTAGCTGCAAAGTCTGTCATTTTGGCATTTCTAATAGATATCCATTACTGCCACTTGTCAAACCTGCTAAGGACCATGAGCATGAAGCCAGAAATGTGCAAGCAATGAAAAAAAATGTTTTTAGAAAATTGATCTGAAGGAAGCTGATTTCTTGGCACATATCAATGGCTAATTGAGCCTGGAAAGAGGCAGTCTGATGCTCCGTATCACCAATAATTCCCGTATCACTCCTGGCATACTTTCAATTGACTGTGGTGCTTGCTGATCTCAGGGTAAATTTAGAGATCAGAAAACTGAAGTAGGAGATTTTCTGGTTACTTCATATATTTTCCTTATTCTAAACTAACCACTGTTAGATCTCTGGTATGCATAAGCTTGGTAAAGCCAACATAATTCTATCACTGTACTCCTCTGAATGAAAGATGTTTTACCTCAGGAACTCGTCTGATTTTCAATTACTTGAACTTGTACCTAACTAACTTAACCTTCAGCTAAATAAATCTGGTTTTAATGAAAGTTGTGAAGCAACCTTTTTCTGAATGTGACGGCAGGGAGGTGAGTAGACACAGCTGTAGATGGAGAGATGTGACTTCAGACCATTTCCAGTCTGATGGAACCACATCACAGTTGTGTTAAACCACCAGCTGTGGTGACTTTTATATTGTTACAGTGGGAGCATGACGGGCCAGCCAGTTCCAGGTAGAGCTTTGCCCTTTGAGACAACTTGTGTGTGTGGACCTGATTGCACAGAAGGATTTTGTTTTCACCACTTCAAAGGTGTATGTTCTCTGATTAGGAAAAAATCCCAATGGTTGCGCAAGCAGGTCGTGTTAAACTACGAATACGCAGATAATGTGCAGTACAGTATTTTTGCAAGACTACATGCACAAGGCATTTTACAGTTAGAAATAAGGAGGGCTGCAAGCTTATTTCCATAAGATATTGATAGATGGGAAGCAGATGCTCTTTTCTGCCTGACAGGACTTCCCTTGAATCCCACGCACTGCAGTCTGATCAAGCTTCACAGCGAGGACGTGTAGCACCTAGATTTAGGGGATTTTTAATTAGAAACTATAGGACATGCAACTTCAGTAAACTAAGGAACTTGTTTAAAATATCTTGCAGCTGTTGTGTGACTAAACCCCTGTGATTGTAAGATTGTTCTTTACTTCCACTTTTGCAAATGTGGTTATTAGTAGAGTGCCAGCAGGACATGTGATGTGCTTAAAACGATAACCAGAAGAGTTGCCTCCCACTTATAACCCCATATTTATGCAAAAAAGCAGTGGGAGCCCCTCTCTGGATATTCATCTTGCTTTCTCTCTGCAGAAATAGGTTTCCTTTGTGGAATACAGATTTTTCACATAGTTCATGCTGAAAAACTAGGTCAGTGATCTCTATATCATGTCGTGATATTTAGTGGTGGGCTTTGAATCATCTGTCAGAAATCCATAGAGAGCTGTTTAGTCACCTGGCATTACCCTCCCTCTCCTGTACAGACACCTTCTCTCCATTGTAAAGTAGTCTGAGGGGTAGAAGTAGCTGTTAGTGGAAGGAATTAACCAATATTGCCTTGTATGTTCTAATCTACAAATGGTGCAGTTGGTGGGGAAAAATCACTTTGGATTTCTGAAACTAAAGGCTAGTCTTTGAGTGTGACAGCACCTCTTCATACAGATTAATGCTGTATGCCTGAAGGTACTGTTGGAAGATAAGACAGAGACATTTGTGCAAGGGAAGACAAAGGATGGGGATGCAAAAGTGAAGTAGCTTATGTATAGTATTGTCTGCTTTGTTAGAAATAAGTACATAATAAACTCATTAAACTAAGTGCGCTTCTATGACTTTATGAATTACTTATTGTAACTATAAATCGTTGGTGAAGTTTTCCTGGGACTGTTGTGAAGTTTTTTTTTTATTACTATTTATTTTTATTTTTTTTTCCTTTATGGCCAGCTCTAGGAATAGTCAAATAAACAACTGTCTTTAATAATAGACTACTAGTGTAGTGGAAGATAGTAAAATGATTATAATTCTGTGATGTCTTCTTTGTCCATACCAGAGTCCCAGAAGGCTCCAGGAGATGCTGAGCACGAGGGTTGACATGGCTGAGGGAAGAACCGCATGCTTGACAGATCAGGGAAAGTTTCATATGAGTCAGGACAGCATGCAGTCTGAGTAGACTACACAATGCTCAAAAGCAAATATCTTCTTATATATGGTTATGACTAGCCTAGATCCTCAGGTCTGATATATTCTCTCTTACAGTAGGTGTGTCAGGTCGGTAACAGACAAGGGGCAGTGAGATGCTCAAGGATAACATACATCAGATCATCCTGCAAGGAAGCACCAAAGGTACCACCACACTGTGGCTTGCTGTCAAGAAGATCTAAAGCTCCCATTGAAATCTGTGAGCTCATCCCAGAACAGGAGATGAGCTGACCCCTTGCTGTACGGTGGTTATGGTAGCCTCCAGTGACAAGACAGGAGCACTGCAGGATGGTTTCCAAACCAGGAAGAGTGCTCTAGCAATGTGCAACTGAGTCATAGCAGGACTCATGCTAAGGAAGGGTCAACAGGGACTGGAAAACAGAGAGAACAGTTTTATGGAGTTGTACCTCCCTCTTTACCCTTCATACCTCTCTGGTTTATTGTGTGCAATGAGAGGCCACTGGGATTGGCAGATGGGACTTCTGGTGTGACCACAATGACTTCCCCCAAACAACTCCTTCCTGACTCTAACAACAGCCTCCATTTATTTATTTGCAAATTGCCAGTGATGGGAAATGTTTTATAATACACGGTAAATTATTTTGATCCTTTGCTGTGTTGAACTGCTTTGCTTCAGCTCCCAGGTCCTGCTTGCTTGTTGTAGCTATGCCTGCTCAGCTGAAAAACCCTACAGTGAATGTCTGTTCTCTGTGGAGATGAGTAGGCTAAAAGAATAATTCTTCCCAAGCCATTCTCTTTCCCTTGATCAAAAGTTTCCTGATCTTTGCTCAGTGTTAAGACTCTTTACAGCTATGCCAATCCTCTTTAAACTATCAGCATCCTTATTTATCTGCTGTTACAAACATAATACAGTACTGGTTGCCACAGTGCTAAATGCAGAAACGTATATAATCCCTGTCCCTATTCAGTTTTCCCTCTGTACCCAAAATTTCCATTAGTACTCTGCCTATATTTAACACAAGTAGATTATGATGCAGAGATTATCCATCCCTGAATCCTTTAAAATCACTGCTTCCCACAAAAGGTGCATTATATCCTGTATGTATTGTGTCTATTCTTTATCTGACGTGTGCTTTATTTTTTATTTTTACCTGCCTAGGTAAATATGTGTACTGTTGGTATGTGCCAAGGATAATCGAGGTTGCTCTCACTCTCTGTCCTGTTCTCTTTTCTTTGTTTTCTGTTCTCCTATTCTCGCTGTCATCTGCCAAGTTCAACAGTCACAATTTCTTCTTCCCCCCTGGATCATTCATAAAAAGTTATATAGTGTAGGGTCAATAACTCATTTATGTAATTGCAGAAAAAGCACATCTACTTGTTTTTGGTTTTCTTCTCATAATTACCCTTAGGCATAATGTACGTGGAAGTGGAGCCCACCCCCACTGCCAGGCCACCCAGTGATCTCAGGCTTGTTGCCCTGGGATGACAAGGCACTCCCTTGCAGTGCCTGGAAGCCCTGCTGCCTGCACGCCAGAACTGCACAGCCTGAAAGGTACTGGAAGAACATGGTTGGTGGGCAACACCAGATTTACCCAGCCTGAATTGTGCCCAGGATGGAGAATTACTGTCTAAAGCCAATCAGCTTGTGGTGCTGTAATTACTGGTCCTAGGCGAAGAGCCCCTTGGAGCTGTCTGGGATGGCAGCGGGCTGTGACCTGGGATATTCCCCTGAGGTAGAACCTCTCTCCAGGTAAGAGAAAGGTGAGTAATTCATGAAAAGAGGAAAAGATATTGAGTGTGCAGCTGAGTTTAGAACCCCCCAATACCTTGCTGTGTAGAAATGCCAGTACTTCGCCATAAATCTTGTGTGAACCTTCCATTTATGAATCTTTAACTAAGTCCCTGTTTTGATTGTAGCAAACACTATTGAATTATTGTGTTAAATAGGTTAATTATTAACTGATGATTAAGTGCTGCTAAGGAAAAAATCATACAATGTAACTTATGATTTACCATAAAGGTATTAATAAATCTTAAATTGCTGGTGAATCAATCCTCTGTAAAAATTTCATCTGTGAGAATAGGTTGTTTTCATTCTAGTTTTTAATTACAGTCATGGATTCTCAAGTGAAATGTCTTGTAAAAGAGTATTATTACATCAGTTACATTATTGGCCTAGATGAATTATTTTGTATAAAATCTGAAAATTAAAATTTTCTTGTGACCTGAAGATTTTGTGAATATATGATTAATACAACAAAGATTTTAGGTTCAGGTAAGTTTTAAGAAACAAAAAGGCTTAAATTATTTTTTTTTAATGCTCAAACGTAAAATTTGAGGCAAAACATTATTTTGATAACATACTGTGATTTTAAAGTGGTTGAAAACTTCTTAAATCATAAAGGAACATGTCATATTGTATTGGATGATACATGATGGAGACTTTTTAAAAAATGTTCTCTCCTTTTTTTTTTTTTTTTCCATCATAAAAAGAATCCTGACTCATACATTTTTGTCTGGCACAATTTGTTTATCAGCCTTCACACCTTCACAGTTTTGTATAGGGTGTGAGGCTGATGGCTGGTACTGTAGGAACATGGAAAGCTATGATACAGTATTGTACAAAATTAAATAGCAGGCAAAAACTTCAGGACTTCAGTTGAAAAATACCTGAATAAATAAAATGTGACAAAAATCATATAACATGGGTAACAGGAGTCATCAGTAAGGTAAAAAGACATAGGATCATATGGACTGCTTCATCAACCTCATACCATTTTCATGGTCTGCTCTGGCATAATATAATAATTGTGATTCATTCATCACATGCCAATTTAAAACTTCGTAGTTTCTGCCCTTTGGTGCCTCTGTTGGTGGAAACCTTGCTGCCCTAGTGTGTGAAAGCCATCAGATTTGAGTCCAATATTATTCATAGACAGTTTGTACACTTTTGTTACTCTGCCAATACTGTCATTAGCTTAATAGCCTCTCTTCCTCCCTGAGGTCTACCCACAGGTGTGTTTTTAGAGTTCAGTCATATTGCCTCTTGATGTTCACTTTGATATGCTAAGCAAGCCTTCCACATACCCTTTGTAGCATTGGCTGCTTATTCCCCCGACTAGTACAGCAGTCCAGCTCTGTACCTGTTTCCATTTCTGGCTCGTCTTTGAACACAGATGGGAGAACTGCAAAGGCTGTTCCAGATGAGGTTTCATCCTTCTTTGATAAAATAGCCTTAGCGGCTCAGCTGCCCACTGCATACCTCGTCTGATGTGTCAGAGGACTGCATTTTCCTTTTTCATGTGATATACTGTGTCTGATGTGCTCATCAGTGCCACAGATATACACACTGGAGCAAGTGGCTCTGATCCAGAGTTAGCTTTGTCCCAGCCACGCAGCAGCACACAGATTTTATATTTTTATTAAAATCCTTAGTGTGGAATTTGCAACTTCATGTGGCAATTCTTCTGGTATTCTCAGACAGTGTTATTTTGTCAGTCTCTCCTAACCATAGCACGTTATGTATGTGGACAACCATCTCTGCTGGTTGCTGGTAGCAGGACTGTGGTGGAAGCTGTACCATCAGCCTCAGTGGTGGCATTTGGGATGATATATAAGCACTAGAGAGAGTTGCGAGCTGAAAATGACTGCTGGACCAACGTTAACACCACAGTGCTATGTTAGAGGAGGAATACTTGTATCTTACAGGGGTAAGGAGGCCACATGAAGAACTGACTGCTGCAGAGGCCAGAGAGTGCAAATGAGGTTGCTCAAGCAGTTGTCTAGGGGTGCAGTTCAGGTCCTATGGGATATGGAGAAATTTTTCAGAGCCCTGGGACTGGCTGTGATTGTCTTTCCAACAAAAGCAGGCTGTAGGTCTTGGTCTGATAAGATTGCAAACTTGAACAGAGAAAATCCTTGGAGTTTTAAACCAAAGGTTCTAGTCAGCACAGAGCTCCCATCCTTAACAAAGGGTAAGAGCTTGCAGAGAAAGCATTTAGATCAGCTTGGATGAATCATCCCTTCAAAAAGAAATGAAGGGGAAGCAGAGGTTAACAAGGAATCAAAAAGGATCAGCAACAATTTGAAATTAAAATAAATGGATCGTGCCAGTACTGATTGAAGCAGAGCTGTGTTAGATTTGGCAGTAATAAGGCAATTGCATTTTAACTATAGTAAGCAAGAGAGAGACAAAAACAGATGGGACCAGTCTAAAAGTGGAATTTTAAGTGATGAGTTTAAGGATTAACTAACTACAGCCCCAGGTGAAATGATTTTATCTCAGAGCACAAGGAATATGTTAAAGAACAACATATTCGAAAAGGCAAGAGCAGGAGGATGAGAATGGGAACATGAGGATGGAGATTACCACTTCTGAATGGCACACAATTTGTGCTGAAATCTGAAATCTGAAAACCGAGAAAGAATCAGATTAATGCTTGAAAGACTGTTGCTCTAGTCTTCTTTTTCTCATTCTCTGAATGAGAAAAAAACATAAACCAAAAAACAAACAAACATTCTTTCAGAGAATGATAAAAAGAAGATTAGCAAAGTCAGCTCAGTGCTATGCAGTTTGGAAAGTCCCACACTAGAAGTGAATAAACAGGAAGATATCATATAATGTTGGTACAGGTAAGGGTTCATCGCTGAACATGAAGGGAGACTCCAAGGTAGAAGAGATTGCTACCACATTTATTCACATCATAATCTTTGGGACAGGCATTCATTACTCTGATATCATGGTTATGTTAGTAGCACTGATCTCTGAGTTTGTGAGAAAATCCATGTGGTTAGCCAGAAAAAGATCTTAGTATTATGTTAGCTATTATGTTGTCAGGTACATGTTTTTACTTAGCTTCAAAATATTGTTCCTTGTTTTACTCATTCTAACTAAAACTAGTCACAGATGAATTCTTCTTTGAGGAACTAAGAGATACCTCGAGATCAAATGCGCTTGTCCTTATGGGGGACTAAAACTTGCCAGATGTCAACTGGGATTCCCACACGGCCAACAAGAGCAAGTCCTGGAGGTTCCTAAAGGACCTCTATGATAACTTCTTGGTGCAGGTGCTAAGGGAGCCAACTAGGAAAGGTGACCTCCTAGATCTGTTGCTGGAGAACAGAGAGCGTCTGGTGGGGGACGTGGCAATTGGTGGCCATCTTGGTCGTAGTGACCATGAAGTGGTTGAGTTTAAAATTTTTGGTGACAGAAGGAAAACTGCCACCAAAACTTCAGCCCTGGATGTGGGGAAAGCAGACTTCAGGCTGCTCATCGTGGCCTACAGCTTCCTCACGAGGGGCAGTGGACGGGTAGGCATTGATCTGTTCTCTTTAGTGACCACTGATAGGACCCGAGGAACAGTGTCAAGCTGTGACAGGGGAGGCTTAAGCTGGAAATCAGGAAGAGGTTCTTCACGGAAGGGTGGTCACACACTGGAACAGGCTCCCCAGGGATGTAGTCATGGCACCAAGACTGTAGGAATTTAAGAAGCATTTGGACTGTGCCCTTAGTCAAATGGTTTGAATTTTTGGGTGGATCTGTGTGGTGCCAGGAGTTGGACTCAATGATCCATGTGGATGCCTTCCAATTTGGGATATTCTAGATTTTATGATTCCATGAATACCCCTTTGGCCAGTAGAAACTAATAAGGAATGAGTGGCAAAAGCACCCTATTGGGACTGGCCCGGATGCTCCGTGCATCCTTGGCATAGGCTACCTCAGGAGAGGATATTTCAAGGACCTTTTTTCTTCAGGGAGCCAATCTATGCAGGGGGCAGGCAGAGATGGTTTTTCCCACTTGTTCACTCTGCCTTTCTCCTCCACCCGCCTCTTCTCCTCCAGGCTAGTTACAATAGCTCTTCAGGTCTTTGAATATCCTGGGGATGTTCAGACCAGCATGTTCTTGTTGTAATGTCTCCTGAGTGTGCTTCAGGTATTGTCCAAGGTTAAACAGCTGCTTAGGAATGCCATCCAGAGATCTGTTCTGAGGCAGAAGAGTTATGAGTAGCAGGCAGTGTGGGAGGATATGGGCAGGCATCTTGAGCAGTGGACACCTCCAGTGCTTTGCAAGTTCACACCTAAACAGGTGCAAAATCCTAACAAAATGGCAGAATGAAAGGCTTGAAAGAGGTGTGTCATCACCCTGGCAATTCCAGAGAGACACAAATCACTGCAACGTGCTGGGGCTTGGCCCAGTGCAATTGCTCACCACCCGCTGACCAATGCCCAGCCTGTCCCCGAGCAGCCGGTACCCCTGCCATCCCCCAGCCAGCCACCCCACAGTACTTGTCCAGCATGACGCCAGACGGTACGGAATACCCCTTTGGCCAGTTGGGGTCAGCTGTCCTGCTTCTGTCCCCTCCCAGCTCCTGCTGCACCCCCAGCCTGCCTGCTGGCAGGACAGAGCGAGAAGCTGAAAAGTCCTTGGCTTAGTGTAAACACTGTTCTGCAGCCAGTCAAACATCAGCGTGTTATCAAGATTATTCACAGGGCTTGCGTGAGTGCTTCTTTCCCAGTCCCCAGCCTTTGAGCCGGAGGTGGCATCCCTTCTCCACAGAGCCTCGTAGAAGAGCACAAGAGAGGACCCAGCTTCCTTTGGGCTGCTGCGCCAATCAAATATCAGTGTGTTATCAACATTATTCTCACTCTGAATCCAAAGCACAGTACCCTACTAGCTACTAGGAGGAAAATTAGCCTAACATAGCTGAAACCAGGACACACCATGTCACATGGTATGGAATACCATCACGGGAAGTTCTATGGAACACTGGACCTGCTCGCACCGGATGGGATGCACCTCTCTCAGAGGGGGAAAGGATTTTTCCCAGGAATTAGTGGCATGATAGATAGGTCTTTCCACTATAGTTGAAGGGAGGAAGGGATAAAACTAGTTCTGCCAATGATAAGCTAAGGGATGGCGTGCCAGAATCAGTGGGACTGTGTGCTAGTGACGTCCTTCAGTCTGCTCCTCAAGGTGCAGTGTACAGTGAGGCGCATCTGAAGTGGTTATACGCAAACACACGCAGTATGATTAATAAACTGGATGAGCTGGAAGTCCTGGCCCAGTCCTGCATCTACGACATCATCGGCATAAGCGAAACCTGGTGGGATGAGTCCTGTGACTGGTGTGTTGCAGTAGATGGTTACAGGCTCCTCAGGAGGGACAGGCAGGGCAGGTGAGGTGGGGGGGTTGTGATGTACATGAAGGAGGGGCTCAACTGTGTGGAACTTGAAGTTGGCAATGGCAAAGTTGAGAGCCTCTGGGTAAGGATTAAGGGACAAACAAATAAAGGGGATGTTGTTGTGGGAGTCTATTACAGACTGCCTGGCCAGGATGATGACACCAATGAATTCTTCTTTGAGGAACTAAGAGATACCTCGAGATCAACTGCCCTTGTCATTATGAAAAAGATGTGAAACTGTTGGACAGTGTCCAGAGGAGGGCAACGAATATGGTGAAGGGCCTAGAGGGGAAGACGTATGAGGAGCGGCTGAGGTCACTTGGCCTGTTCAGCCTGGAAAAGAGGAGGCTGAGGGGAGACCTCATCACAGCCTACAGCTTCCTCACGAGGGGCAGTGGATGGGCAGGAACCGACCTGTTCTCTTTAGTGACCACTTATAGGACCCGAGGGAATGGTGTCGAGCTGTGACAGGGGAGGTTTAGGCTGGATATCAGGAAGAGGTTCTTCACTGAAAGGGTGGTCACACACTGGAACAGGCTCCCCAGGGATGTAGTCATGGCACCAAGCCTGTCAGAGTTTAAGACTGTGCCCTTAGTCATATGGCGTGAAATTTTGGATAGACCTTTGTGGTGCCAGGATTTGGACTTGATGATCCTTATGGGTCCCTTCCAACTCGGGATATTCTAGATTTTATGATTCCAATCTAAGTCACATCACTACATTGCTCTAAGACACATTTTTCCCCCCTTTCTTTAATATAATTGTGGTCATCAAAAATAATGATGCATTATAATCTCATGAAAACAACAATTCTACAACCTTCCTGTAATATCTCAGAAACTGAAAGTACTTTATGGTCTGGACCAGATTCCTGCTTGTGTGACTCCAGTGTTGTATCAACAGACTGCTGGCATGAGGTCAGCCCTGCAATCGATGACAAGGTGAGCAACTTTGGGAGGTTAGTCATCTAAGCTTGTGTCTGCAGAGCATGCAGTGTAGTGGAAATCAAAATACTGTGGAAAGCCTGTATACCACCATGGCTCTTCACCCAGGGCCATTAAAAGGGGGTCAGGAAGCTCAGAGTGAGTAGGGATCTCAGTGCAACATTACATTACTATGTGGGGCCCATCTTAGATCATCCCATCTGGGTCCATCCCACTCATGGGCTTCTAGCAAGACTAATGGGGCCATCTGGCATTGGTATATCTTCACTGAGACAATGAACCACTTTGGTCAAGGTCCTCAGGCAAGTGCTTCATTAGTGGCTGTATCCTCTACAGTTTCCTGCATCTTTTCTCCCTTCAGGCCAGCAGTTGGTTGACCAGTCATCTCTTCTCCCAACACACTGCAGTGCTGTCCTAATTTACTGAGTGGTAGGTTATTTATTTGCCCAAATTCAGATACTTGAAAAGGCCTGAGGTCATTTTTACAGGTATAAGCTCAGAGCTTAAATCTTTCTAAACCACCATCAATTGCACCACCAATTTGAAAAGCTTTTGGAAAACCACCATTGCACAAATTGGTTACACCACTAATTTCAAAGCCTGAGAGCTCTGCATTAACAGAGAATATCTAGCAGAATATCTAGCAGAAATATAGGTAGCTAAATATGTAGACGCAGCATCATATTTTTCAGTTTACCTCTGAATATCCCGAATACTTTAGCTGCTTTAAAAGACAGGTGTTGCTTGTTTGTTTTTGTTTTCATTATTTGTGCAACTGGAAAGAGAAAAATGCCAGGTAGATTCAACATTTTTTTTTCTTTTTTTCTTTTTTCTTTTTTCCCCAAAGTTGGCAGTGCATATAAATACTTCTCAACACCAGGTTTTAACACTACAGTGTTGGCACATGTATTGACTTTATTGTGAGTTCTGGTAGACAAGAAGAAGGCTATTGTGATATTTCTAAGCAAACAAAAAATAGAATGATTTATCTGAAAATGAAATGATTGCCTAATGAAAAATGAAATATGTAGATCAACTTTTTGCTGTACGCATATTTTTTTTCTGAAAAAAAAAAAGGATTTGTTTTTGCAACCTAGCAGGCTGTACAGGAAAACAGCTGGAGTTCTGGTGTTGGGCAGATTTTTTGATGAAGAAAAGGTAAGATATCTGTATCTAAGCCTTTCTTTGGGATGATAGCAACAGAAAAACAAAAAGAAAGAGAAAACCTCCTGGTTCAGATTCCGATTTTGGCCTGTTCATGAAACTGGACAATTGGAATTGTCAAGATGTAAAATTTAGTTAGGATGTACTCTCTTTGTCATAGTCTATCTGTACCTGCAATGTAATGAACATGTGAGCTGCTCTATACAACTGACTGAATAATGACAAATCATATTTGTCTTATAACAGGTTTTTACAAAAGCTGGTCTAAATTCAGTGTGCATGTAACAATTCACTGAAATACTCTATATGCATCTTTTCAGGCAGTCTAAAGGAGAATCCAAAGTATCCTCTGGTAAGTAAACACATTACACCGTTATATCCCACTGTTGCAACTGTATTTGGGACCTGCAGAGACTAAAATACATATATTGTCTTCCTGCTGAGTTTTTTCATACAGCAGATTCACACTAGTTAAAACAACTCAGCACCTTGCTAGAGGTGAATGTCACTGGAGTTAAGAGACTGCGGTCTTTGAATCAGGTTTGCTGTTTGCTGCTTTTAGAGCCTTGGAAACTGCAATTACACTTCTGAGCAGATACAGTGCCACTAGCCACACACTAGGATCATATGCAATGTCAATTGCACTTACTTTTTGGTATACATATTATTTTCCAATGACCATTGACTAACTTTGAAATAGTGGTTTGATTTTATTGAAATTTATATATATTATATATATATATTTTTTTTCTCAGACTGACATCTCCAGACCTTACTGATAAAAAATAAATGATTCTGGGCAAAGACTTCTGACTCTTTATGACAACCACTTTTTGTGAGGGCTAAGGTCTGACAAGTGAACCACATCAAGCATTATGCATTATCTATTCCGAGTCCTGAGTCAAGCTCTTAATTTAATTCTAGGTCTATTTAAAGCTCTGTAATTTATTTATTTATTTATTTATTTTTAATTAGGAAAGTCTGGTAACTGGTGGAAAAGTACTTTCACTTTGAAAAACGATCTATAATACAGCTTACACCTGAACTTTTCCATAATGACAGTAAATGCACACCCTTTTTTGGCATATGTAATTGCAGACCTCTAATCTGAAAGTTGGGCTTAGATTTTAAAAAAATAAAAGAGATAGGGAAATTATTTTTCATATGTGAATGGACCTGATCCAGGATCTATGGGGCAGCTGCAGACTCCCCTGCTTCCATGGGGAATTTTATGATGTGGAAATGAAGGGGGAAAAGCCCGTAAAGCAATGACTTTGTGGTTTATATTTGCATAGAATTAAGACCCACTGAAGTTAAAGACAGGTCTGTGCTCTAATTGTTATATGGAAATGGGGCCTCCAGCCGGTGGAGGCAAATAACCAAAATAAATGGTTATGCAGAACTGTTGGGTTAATATCAGCCTTCTCTCCGATCTGAGTAGTTTTGACCTTCTTCAAAATCCCTTTGAGTGTTTGATGTGAAATCTGGAGAATACAGGTCCAAGTCATTGGCTCACCGTCAAGTACACTGAGAAGGTAAAAAACTAACTCACGTAGTCCCCCTCTGGCTGTAAAGGCAAATGAAAAAGATTATTATCAGAAAGCTGCAAACTATGCTTGCTGGCTTAATTTTGGCAAAGGATGGCTCCAGAATTTACAGTTTGGGGATGAGGCCTCCACCTCAGACTGCTGAGGACCCAGGGAGGGAGGGGTGTGGCGACGGGGACCCTGCTCTCACCTGCACTCCTCTCCCACCGTGACCCATCCCCATCTGCGTCTGGGTTGCAGTTAGGCAATATTCTTGGTCTAGACCTTACTAGTGATTAAAACCAGACCTGACCTTCTTGTTGGAGGGGGAATTGAGTTAGCCTTTATTAACGCACGGTTATTAATTTCACAAGTTACAAAGGAATCATTCATGTGAAACCCTATTTTTAGGTTTCAAGCTGCAAATGCTTTCTAAGACTGTGCTACGCAGAGGGCAGCACAGTTAATGTAGCTGTTTCTTTACTGACCATTTAATTAAGTGCCTGCCTTCAAACAGATGTAAGTACAGCCAGCTAACACTTATCATATGAAGATTTTCTCTCCAACCACTTGAGCCCAGCATTATTTTGGGTGAATCCTGGCTGTGCGTGGTGCCCACAGTCATCCTCAGGCATGTGCTTTGTCTTCTTTACTGCACCCACCTCTTTTACTTTTCCCCCCCCAAATATGTCTCTTGTTGGCACAGATATACAGGTCTACCACAGAGCTTAGATACCTAAGCTGAAATCCGTCCAGCTCTTGCAGGAGCCAGTGTTTTCAGTGGGTTCACATCCCAGGGTTTTCTGGAGGACTGAAATAGGGCTTTTTTGAATTAATTTGGAAAAAGTCCACAGGGAGGATTATGCCATCCCTTGCATACTGTTTACATGCAGACTTAATCTGAAGTTCGTTGCACCCATCTGGATTCACAGATTGCAAGTCCTCTGAACACCTACTCAGGAGCTGACATCCTGCAGGTGTAGGGCTGCAGCATTCCCCAAGTGATGTTCCCTATAACCAGGTGAATGTGGGAGTACATAGTTATAAAGAAAACAAAGCAAGACAAAACAAACCCCAGCTAGAACAACCATTCCACAACTGTTTTTTTAATTAATTAATTGACCATTTTTTTCTCCATCTCAGAACCATCAGTGAATTTGAGGGATTTAAATTTTCTAATTAAGCAAGCATGATAGCAGTAGCTTTCTTTTGGGAAGAAGAGAAAAAAGAGTTTAAAATAGGCATTTAGTTGTTCATTACCTGAATGAGATTGCCCTTGTAGGATGCCCGCAGAGCCATTCTGCTTCACGCTGGCTTTTCAGCCAGAGGGCAGCAATCCAATTTCTGCTGAGTTTCAGAGGACTGGGCTAGGAAGGCTCCAGTTCAGCTGGTGGGATATTGCAGCCAGTCTATTTGTTGTGTCCATCCCCCCCCTAAAACAGAGGACAAAGGCAGACCCAGGGTTACATTCACATCTCGTGGTATAGGAGGACACATCTGATGTCCACCCCACCATGGACCAGGCTGTGATCACTGGTGGGGTAATTAAAATGCCTGGAATGGACAACCCAGCTGTCTGCACAAGCAGCGTCTTGGTGGGGAGATGTCCTGATAGTGATTCTGGCTTCCTGAGGCTGTTTTCTGGAGGCAGTCTTTTTCTGACTTGCATATCAATTTGCATGTCAGATCACAAAGTCATCAAAAAATGAACAGAGTACCATGGGACACACCTTAATTCTATAGACACCACTTAAGACATCACGTACCCTTTCAAAAGCAATTGTCATTAACATCCAGCTATTTCCAGTGTCCAAATACCTTTAATGAGTAGCTTCAGTGACAGTCTTCCAAGGGTCATCTTGAAAATTACAGTCTAGATCTTGGAGCAAAATGTTAGGTGCTACGTTAACTGACTGCTTCTAACATGATTGAAGTGAATACTTCTTACCTGTTTGCTTTTTTAGTGTATAAATAAATGTAAAATGTTAATAAATTGCACATGGGCTTTTAGTGCTTACACATGAAAAAAGACGTCATTGCTTGCCAGCAGTTTAAGCTAATGGGAAGCACTTGAAAGACTGTCAATATTGGTTAACCTGAGAAACTTGTATGACAGAGCAAGTGTCAACAGCAGCTTGAAGCCTCATTCCTCAGAGCTATTCTCAGTGAAGAGGCTGCAATGCTTGTCAGACCGAGCCTGGGACACAGCTCTGGGAGCAGAGTGGAGGAGATAGCCTGCCATCTGCATGGTGCCTCAGGGTCATCAGCGTACCTATGGCATGGAAAGGGGCTGCTGGTTGCTCCCATTTCAAGTTGGCTTGAAAGGGTCAGAAGAAACCAGCTTTCTCTACAGCTTTGTGAGTCTCGAAGGGGGCTTGCTGATCCCAGGGCTGGGCCTCCCTCCTGGCTGCCTTTCTGCTCCAGGCATGGTCATGGTGCCTCCCCCGTGCCTTCCCTTCTGGTGCATGCACCCAGGGGCCAAATTCACCAAGGAAGGTGAGCACCTCAGTATGGGTATCTGGTCCTCCTTGCTATTGCAGACCGAGAGGTGATGCATCTGAAGCAGATGTGCTGTGGACCGTTGATGGAGCCACATCACGCTGTGCTAACAGCACCTTCTGTGGTAGCAAACTAGGAGAGAGGTGAACAGGAAAACTGAAAGCGTAATGGTGATGGAGCTGAGTTACCCTGTATAAAGAGAGAGACAAACACAGACTAGTGAAAAACAAAGTGGCCTGCGAGGAAGTGCAAAACAATGCTTGTACTATGGGGGGAAACATGAGAAAGGCAAGTAAGTTGCCAGCTGCGTGAGTTTATTGCAAGCATTTTTTTTTCTTGCAATAAACACAACATCAACCTAAAAAACACAACATCAACAGCAACAAAAAAACCCCAAACACATTTTGCAAACAGTGACAGAAGCAGTCTGAAAGCATTTGCCAAGAGGAGAGCGACAGTGAGGTCTCCTCGGAGAATATTGTTTTCACTGCTTCCCACTGTGTTGGAGCCATGAGGAGAGGAGCAAAAAGCTTGTTTGTTCTGCTAAACCTGATGGGTTGCATCAAAGCATGGACTCAAATGTCACACCTGGTAGTGGCTTGACTTAATAGGATTTAAAAATCATGGCAGAATTATGTTGGATAAGTCCTCCGTGCTGCAGGAGGGCATCTGCTGTGTTTGTCACTGCATGTGCTTGGTGTAGAAGTGGGGCGCAAGCAGGTGTAGCCAAATAAAGCAGGCTCTGCAGCTGGATTTCAAAACTGTGTCCAAAAAGAAACCATTGCCTCCACCTCCATCAAATGATCAGGATGAAGGAAACCGTGAGCTTTAGTCCCTGACAGGTGTACGCACGACGCTGGCTGCAACACGTTGTCCTGCTGGTGGCGCTGGTCGTGGCAGCAGGGAGGGAGTGTAGAGACTCAGGACAAGGGAGGACGATCAAAGTGATATTGAACTATGGACAGATAAACAGATGTTATCTGTGTGAGATGTGCAGATCAAGAGCCAGTAGGTGGCTTCAGAGTATGCAGTTCCTTTGCTCTGAAGGACAAAAAAGCCATTGTCCACTTTTCCCACATGACACTTTTCACCAGCTCTTAATATTTCCACCTTCTGATGTAAGCAGTCGAAAAGGAATAAAAGAGACAGGTTTGATCAACATTTTATTGCTCTCCATAATCTTATCAGACTTGTGGGTCTCCTGTCAATCTGCTTTTTATTTACCTGAGTGGCTTCCAGCATGGTACCTCCCCAGCTGCAGGCTTCCTCGCAGCATGAGCACGGCACCACGCTTGCCCGCTCCTCCCTCCCACTCTGGCTTCCTGCTCCTGGTGCAGTTTTTGTGTCAGTCCTCGTCAGCTGTATGTCTTCCAGCATCTTTCTTTGTTCAGACCCTGCATAGGGTCTGCTCCTTTGGTCAGAGCTGTTACCATGACTTGTCCTCAAAGGATGCTGCTCTGGTCACCCTCCGCTTTCATCTTTTCCATTGTCAGATTGTTTTCACCCGTGATGGCCCTTGTCCATCAAACATACTCTCCCTGTAAATAGCCTCAGGCAGGAAACCCATTAGCAGATGGACTCCATGACCTTCTCAAGAAAGCACTGAATTTACAGCTGTGTGCAGTTTGCAGAAGTGAGGGAAGGTTTATTTATTCTGCTTTGTTTTCAGACTTTGTTTTCCTCTGCGGGGGCAGATTTCTTTGTGCCCTGAGGGAGGGCTCATCTCTCTAAGTTGCTTTCCCCACCTGGTTATCAACTTTTAATTTAGTATCTGCTAATGAACGGAAATCTGTATTTCAGGGACTGAACACTGACAGAAATCACTTTTTTCACGTGCCCGGTTTGGAGGGCTGCTAGAACACGGTGCTGGGGCTGGAGCAAGGTCTCACATCATGGAGGCAGGAAGCCATCCTTTGTTCAGGGGAAAAAACAAACAAACAAAAAAAAAAAAAAAAGAGAAAGCTTCTTTCAATGGGGCTGCTTAGCAGCCAGTGCTCTGCAGCCAGGCTGCCTGCACCGAGGGCAAAATGCGAATGCAGGGGCCGAGACACGGTCCTACCAAGGCGGGTGTGCACAAGACAGCGACGGCAGGGTAGGCTGTGCAGAGACATCCTTACCTCAGCTCAGCCCTGCCTGTAGCCACCCAGAGCTCCACATCACTGTTGTTTTCCATGTTTTCATGCTTGAAAATGGGGGAACATGTAATGAAAGCAGTGTGCCGAACAGCTGGGGATGGGCTGCTGCTGAGGGGGCAGTGAGGATAGCTCCTGTGGCCAGCAAGAAGCACAGGGAGCAAGGCAGATATGCGGACGAAAGAGCCAGCAAGAATGGCTGCTGGCAGCCAAAGCCACATTTGCAATGTGTCCATGAGGAAAAGGGTAAGAAACAGTCTTCAGGAAGAGTCCTAGCTGGAAAACGTTTTGGAGTTTTGAACAGAAAATTCTTGTCTCCTGCTGGTTGAACACAATGGGGGAAGGGAAACAGGGCTTTGTACATTCTCTGCAGAAAAATAGGAGCGCATCAGAAAAATATCTGATTTCTTCATCAATTACTTCCCCTAATGCGAACAATATGTTTGTCCCCAAATTTTGGCTAACTGCTCAGATCAAAATGGGTGACAGTGCTGCAGCATCATCCCACAAAGCTAACTTCACCCTGTTGCTACAGAGAGATGCTAGCTTCAAGTTCTGTGCTGGCAAGGTTTGCTTATCCATACAGAAGAAAGAAACCTCTTTTTTTTTTTTTTTTTTTTCTTTTTTTCCCCCCTCCCATTACTGTCCTTCTCTGGGATCAGACAAGTTGGCTCCTCCAAGCGAGGAACCAGCCGTTGCCCTCCCCGCTGGCGGCTGTGGTCACCTCCCTGCTGTCAGAGCCATGCTCCGTGTGAGGACAATTTTGGTTCCCCATGCAAGGACACTGGTGCTCTGTGCTGGCACATGCGTGCATGTACCTGTGGCACATATGAGTGTGCAAGTGGGTAGGAGAGGTCATGATATACCTGTCATGGCAAACCTTTAAGTAATGCCATTGTTCAAAGGTACAGTGTATAGCCAGGGCAGTGTGATGACTAGTTTGGTTTCCATAAATTATAGTGGAATTAAAGGGTTTTATGGCTGGTATTTTTATTATAAGGTCCTCTTATCTGGTTCTGTGATGCTGAATTGCTGAATGAGCTATTGAAATATTGATGGAGCGTGTTATCAAAAAAAAAAAAAAGAAAAAAGAAAATGAAACTTAGAATTCTTACAATTTAAACTGAAGTTGGAAGCACAGCGATGAACAGTTTGCTGTTTTGCCTGGAGCAGATTTCTGAGCTGGAAAAAGTATTTGCAATAGCTTGTTGACAAGGCACACATGTTCATTAGGAGCGAAAATGATACCTAGTAGCTTAATCTCTGTCTACAGAAACAACAAAAAGCCCTCAAACAGACAGCAGTGAAGCAGCAGAGGGCATCAGCAGCCTGCGTTTGAGGACTGTAACAGCCTAGCAGAGCTTAACAGAACAATGCTGATTTAACTAGTGGATGGAAACCCTTAAAGCATCCCTGCAACCCTGACAAGTCAGCGTGGTGAAGCATTTTGTGTTGCTTCATTTTCAAAAACATAAACATAAATAAAGCAAACAATGGCCTGGCACCGGAATACAGCGGGCAGCCTCTAATGTCGGTGATAAACCAGGCAGGTCACTTTGCTGCTCCAGCAGGCTGCCTCTCCAGCTGAAGCTGAGGGGTAGATGCTGGATTAAACAAAGACATGTGCTATTCACAATGTGGTTTGAGTTTGTGCTTGCAGAGGTTTGCAGTGCCCCTATGGAACAATAGCTCACTGAACAGGACAAATACAGAACAGCTTATAAACAATGAACAAACAGTAAGAGGGAGCTGGGTTGTTTTAATTTTCATCCAGAATTCAAGGCAATTGGTTTCTTAACGGAAAATAAAAAGCTTATGAAGCTGCTGGTACATTGTCACTAGGCAAGCAACCATTCAGCATCCTGGAAATTGAAATCAGATTTTTGGGAAGTGTCTTGGACTAGTGGACGCAGCAACGTTGGACTGTGCCAATCTTCCCTCACACTGTGGCCTTTACTGTTTCCTTTAAAGGATTTTGTGACAAATAAAGGGCTCTAAAATGGCTGCAGCCTGAGACATTTAGAAGTCCACCCCACGTATCTTGCTCCCAGTAGGGAACCTGGGAAAAACAGAAACAAAGAGGACTGGCTCATCCCTGTACTGCGAGTGCTTTTTCTTGCATTTCATATCCCCTAAATTAGGATAAAGCCCAACCATTTCAAAGTCCTGTGTCCCCCCTCCCATGCAAACTGCAGTGGTCCAGCAGCCCGGGGGCGGGTTTTGTCACTGCCGCAGAGATGAAGAGCCTCGTGTTGCAGGCGAAAGGCAGTGACTTTCTGCTCAGAAGTGCTGACCTGGACCCTTCCTTGCAGGAGATTTACTGTACTCTTATGGATGGAAGGCAGTCACTTCTTTGCCTCTCTTTCCCCTGCTTTTCAATGAACACAGAAAGAGGGGGTTTGCTAGAATATTGACCCCACTGTGAGAAGACACAGATCCTAGTTCATTTCTTTTTAGGGGTGCCTACTTCCTCTGATTGTAATTCCCCCAGAAACTGACACTTTAACTGCAAAGGTGATGCTCAGAGAGGAGAAGCAAATGAAGAAAAATAAATGTTGCCTGAAATGCCAGCTAAATATCTTCACAGTTCAGAGGATCTTGCATGGACACAATGTGTACCCTTGCATTTCCTGCCCCAGGATCTGCTTTGTCACCAGCTTTCTTTTCACCGAGGTGGAGGGCAGGTCTGCTTGGGGAGGAGAACGAAGTCTCCTTGCTCATCTCTGTGACTGCTGCCTTGCTTTCCCTGCTGGCTGGCAGAGAGCAGCTCCAGCAACACCCTCACCCTGGGGCTAGTGCAGAAGCTAGCTCTGACAGCTCAGGGTCAAGCATGCCTTCCAGTCCAGGCTACATGGCTGCATTACCCACTCCTCTTATGCCAAGTGAAGCTTATTGCCATATTCCTGACCTGTATCTTGCACCACGGCTTCCACCTGGCTGGTATAAAAGCTCTCTTCCAGGTCATCAGCCAGCCATCAGCATTGTCTCTGCTTGAACGAGCTTCTCCCATGAGTTTTGGGCTGCTGTGACCTGCTCCTGCTCTTTGGCTGCTTGACTCAGCCTCAGGCCACAGCCACAGAGAGAGCCTCTGAGATGCTTCATGCATGCCAGGGCTGGCACGCTGGCACTCCGATAACACACATGATTTCAGGGGTGTTTTGTCAGGAAGAAGCACAGGCAGATGTATAATCAATGTCTGAAAAAAAACGTGCTGAGATCTGCTCCTGAATTCCAGTAGATCTCCCTTAGATGCAAATTAACTTTACATCTTCAGGGCATGTGCATACTTGATTATTCTCCAGATACAAAGAGACCTTCAGTTTTTGAACACATGGGAAAGATTATGTCAGGGTGAAAATGTGGGCCTCACCGAAGCCGGGAAGGAAGTAGACCTGAGCATATTTTCCAGAGGTGTGGATAAGTGAGAAGATTTCATGCAGTTCATGTCAGTCATTACCTTTTATCTATGCTGGAAAGCAAAGCGCCAGTAAAATGGATGTGCTAAGTTTAAACACTTTTCCAGAAAGCTGAATTTATCCAGAGGGGATTTTTTTTTTTTCCTGGAAGAAATGATCAGAAATAACTTTTGGAAGAATTCTCCAGCTTCTTTTATTGCAGCTGAGTCTTCTTCCTTCCTTTTGCCATTATCTTCTCCAAAAGACTTTCCAAATTATCTTTGAAGACTATCTTGACAGGTTTTCCTAAGTGGAGTTCTTCAAAAGAGACTTCCCATATATAATTCTTGCTAGCTTGTGGGTATGTTTTTATAGCAGTGCAGTTAGTGGAACTTGTTCCTTGCATGTACGTTAAGGCACTGGCCAGAAGAAGACAGTTTTTTGCCATGGTAGTAAAAATGGATGTGAAGCAAAATCACATCTAACAATATCCAGGTGCAATGTGATTGCAGGGTCCAGTGGAGGAATTGAGGCATTAGGGTATTTTGTTGCAGTGCTTCTGAAGGGTGCTCTGCACCAAAATCCAGGAGACTTGTTGCTTCCTCTTTCTCCAGCAATGCAAGAGAACAACTCTCAGTCTGAGTGTGCAGCATCCCAGAGCTGGAAGAGAAATCATCATTGATGACACCTTTGCTTGCTTAGTCCCTCTGCAACTCATTGCTCTGCTGGCCCATGGCAATTCCATGCAGGGGCATATTAGCCCCTTTGAATTTTTAATGTACCCAGTCACACAGAAGAAAACTGGAGGGTATGGGTACCTCCTAAAATTTGGGGCAAATAAATCTGTCTCCTGTACTCAAGCTCCAAAGCAATAACAGGAAGGTGATAACTCTGCAATACAGTAGAAAAGGATAAGCTGTACGAGGCCAACATCTTTAGCCCTGCTGATGCTGCTCTCCTCCCAGAAGAAGGACAGTGCCTTGTTTCTGAACTATGATATTCTCTTTGTTTATTTTGACCTCCCATCTTGAGAAACTAATTGGTCTCACTTATGAATTATCAAGACTGACATGGGGTGTGCTCTGGAATATTTTTAACAAAAAAAAAAAAAAAGGAAAAATAGAAAGAAAAATAAATCAAAGTACCCTTTGCATTATGCTGGTTTACTATTTTTTTTTCCTTTCTTTCTCTCTCTCTTTTTTTTTTTTTTTTTTTTTTTCTAGAAACAACAGTGTGGATACAAATGGATTAGCACATTATGTTGAAACATCGTGAATATGCTGACATCTCATTGTTTTGCTCAGGAAGTAGTTTGTCATTGTTACAAAAATGTAACATGACTGTTTCAAAGTTAATTGAGTATGTTGCAAGACTTTTTTACATCTCAAGAAAACCCACTGGTCAATAAACAACCTTAGCTCCTTGGATGAAAGAGACTTTCTGTATGACAGTGGGAAAACCTCCAAATAATCAGTAGGTATGTATTAGTAGTGTGAGATTAATGGCATAGTTATGCTCAGAAGGACCAGCAAGGCAGCCAGGGCAGTGAGAGATCAGCCTGAGCTCTTTGTAAGGAAGGAAGCCGATGCAAAAAACCCTCTTGCCAGACCTCATTATCTCAGAGAGCGGTTCTGGACGGGATTCAGGAGGCAGATTTCAGCATGAGGGTAGTCACTGGAGCTGAGTGAAAAGGACTTCCCAGTGCAATGCCACCACCAAACCCCCTGCAGCAGTGGAGCAGTCAGACCCCAGCCCAAGAGGCAGGGCTCCTTCCCAGGTGGTGCAAGAGGAGGCTCTTCGCCCTGGATTAGGCATGTCTCAGCTGTGTGAGATCACCTCTGGGTTTTCTGTAGCTCTAAGACCAAAGCCATTGCCCTGAAGGCATGGAAAGACCAGTTTTTGTGAGCTGAGTCCAGGCTTACAGGGAGATAGGCGTAAACAATTGGGTGTAGTGAAACCTGAGGCATTCAGACATGCCTAGGAAGCAAACCTTTGGAGAAGTCAGACCCTTAAGGACCTGGGGTTAAATGGCAGCTTTGTGAATTCCTCTGACTTTCTACAATGGCTGCAGTTGCCTGAAACTCCTGGGGGCATTTGTATCTCCACTGGGAATCTTGCCATGTGATTTTAAGTCACGGAAAAAAGAGGTGACTTGAAGCATCAGTTGATAGATTTGTCCCTTGTAATGAAATTCCCAACTGAATGCATTTCGTCCTGCGCTTTGTGAGCAGCTCAGAGTAGATCTTGTTTCTGTCACTGCAATCATTACTGGAAATATTTGCTAAAAAGATGCAGTGTGTGTGGCTGGATTTACAGAGCCAGGGATCAGCAGGTCCTGATTTCCCACTGTCTGCTGCAGCCTTCTTCAGGAGGTGCTGCGCAGGCCCCTGTGTGGTGCAGGGACATCTTTGGTGGGCAGACCTGGTGTGACACCCTGAATCTTGCCTAGGTAAGCATCCAACTGCCTTTCTGCTGCCTCCCTGTAGCTCTCCTGGGTCTGCAGATGGCAGGAGGCTTCCTCCCATCCCCTGGGATGGAGCTGAGCATCCTTTCCCTTCCCTGGTTTAATTTGTGTGTTGTCTCCTTATAGGGTACTAGAAAACTCTCATCCTATGTGGTACCTTTCTGCATTTTCAGGTACCCAAATCTACCTATGTTGAACCACATTTCCTTTAAATCATTAATGGATTGGTACTTAATCGCCTTAATACCCTGTTTTCTATCAAACACCTACTCTAGAGGAAGCAGCAGCCACTTTGACACAGTGCTTTACAAAGCTGTCCCTCACTGTTTCACAAATGAGATGCAATGCTCTAGCTCTGTTCAAGACACATTTATCCAGTCAGTTAGGACCACATGGCTACTTCTGGAAAATCCCAGTGCCTACATCTATATGAGTGGCCAGGTCCTAGTCCCTCCTTTTTGTCATTTGCTGGAAGTGTTTGAATGCATTCCTGCTTCCCCAGTGAATGCTTTAACGGCTGGACTATTGGTTATTCAAAGTGGGTTTCTCTCATTGTCTTCTGGCAGAGGCAGTCTGCTCTGCGTAAATAAATTAAGACCCATGACTAGGCATGTAAGCTTATGGCTACAGCCCAAAACATTTTTTTTTTTTTTTTATATGCAGAATTGAAAAGCTCCAATGGAGAGAAAAAAAAAAAAACAAGAGACAGCTGGGTACTCACCTGGGATATGAGTTGAAGATATGCCATTCCAGCACCAGCACAATGTGAGTCTCTCACATCCCTTCGGCTTGTTCTAATACCTCAGCTATCAGATGTTCTGAACTTCTATTTTCTGGGCTTTTGGCAGGCAAAAAACACCCCTAAAGAGGTCTCTGGCTTCATGTTTTTGAAGAAAGGGAACATCTTTCTGGCCAGAGAGATTGCAGGACTTTGATTGAGCCTTCTTATTGTAGGCTATACAGCAAATGCATTTGGAAAGACAGGAAACCCACTCTTTGTTTTTTTCTTAACTTTTTTTTTAAAATAAATGGAGAACGTTATCTTAATTGAGGTACCTTACTTGAGACTGCAGTTAATTTTACAATGTTAAAAAGTGGATGCTGTAACACTTTGTCAGGTATCCTCTATGGCCTCCTGGAGTAATTCATCTGAGTCAGAATACACTGATTTTGATTCATTCACCTTTTGTAGACTCTTTTAAACAGATTTACAGTTGCTGTCTTTTGGCATCCACTAAATCAGAAGGAAATGTTAAGTCAATAAATATGCCTTCCTCAACTGGAGCAATATGGCTCTTAGAAGGAAGACTATTGTATGCTTTTTCAGTGCCTAAGAAAACAGAGCTTCTATGTCTATTCAAGTGATAGTTATAACCTAAAATTGTTTATTTGACCGCATTTAACAAATTGTTTCCAAGCTGATGTAAGTAAATCTCTACAACTTCATTCTATAGATAAATCCTTGATCGCAGGGTATTGATTTCTGTATCAAACAATAGAATAGTGGTAACAAATGAAGACTAACATACAGCAAAGGGCAAATTATGAATTAATTAATTCCTTTACTTCAGGTAACTAAGTATATCAACATGGCTATCAGCCACTTTTGCAAACAAAAGTCTGTTCATGGGTTACCATAATAGCAAATAGCAAGATTGTGTTCCAGAGAAATTGCTACTGAAATAAGTGTTACGTCTTGTGACACAGCCTCTGTAGTTGCCCCATACCCTGGTTTTGTGCCATTCTGAGTTAATTACACTGAAGCTGGAGGACAGAAGTGAGATAATGTGATATAATTGAACCATGATAATAATACTTAGCACATTATTTAGTGGCAATCTCTTCTCCTGCTTGGGCTGAATCTGAAATAAATGACAGTAATGTCACTAACTCTGAACTCAAAAATTACCACTGACAGCAAAATCTGTTTTCATATTCTGTTTATATTCAAAATGTGTTAGAAATGTTAATGAATTCTCATCCTTATGATTAATAAGTAGTAGCATTTCTGTTTTTCAGAAGCAAAAAGGCTGCAGGAGAAATCAGTGTCAGGACTATTAGCACTTGGACTAAATGTGGCTGTGGTAAAGGTGGTGGAATATTTGTACTGAAAATTTCTTATGTCCGATTGAGCTTGGTATTCTTCATCTGCTTCCTAACTGTGCTTTACAAACAGTTGTATTGTGACAATAAGTTTCTCAATCTGAAATAAAATCTTTATAGTCTTTAGTGATTTTATTTTATTTTATTTTATTTTATTTTATTTTATGCTTGTGAATGCAATTCTTAACTTACAAGTTAAATTTTAAGCAACAAAGAGATGAAGACTATACATGAAACCAAAAGCAGGCATTTTGCTTTTCTTTGGTGGCTAGGAGTGGCAGTGAAAGTTGAAGGCAGTTTTTTCAATAACGTGTTTAAATGCTTTCTTCTGTAGTTGACTTTCATGCTGAAATAATACTAAAAAAATATTAAGTAAAGAAGAGGACAGCAATCTTTTCTTAAACGGAATGCTATTTTCCTGATGAGGTAAACCTAACTGACATCAAGAATAGCTTAAGCCTGCCAGCTACATGCTGATACTGGCGGGCTGTGCCTTTCCTTCAGCCACTGCTATAGCTGATTTAAGTCATCTTCCATGCTTTTCATATTCACATGGGGGTGAAACTAAGAACAACAGGATGGGGTGAAGAGAGTGTAGGCTGGACTCTGGACACTGAGGTCAATGTAGTGGTGGGATGGACCTACAAGGCAAGTATTGAAACCCATGGCACTTGGTACGTTGAAAACTAGGTGTGAAATGATATTAATGTAAAACCAATATACCACAACTGTCAGAAGGTAAGGGAAACATTCTTCCCTATGAACAGCTCTTTCACATTGCTGAAACTCTCTAAACAGGATGATGTACCTGAGAAGATCAGTAATCTCACAATTGGGTGGTCACTGGAGGCTTTGGAGATCACTACCACAGCAGGGATACACTTTTTGTGTGACTAGCCATGTTTTACTTAGCCAAACAGTTGAAACAGGGTTTTTCATTTCCCATTGGAAAGGTGGAGGCCATTAAAAGGTGTGGGTTTAAGAGATGTAGGATCATAAAGCAATAAAAGACAGTGCAGAAATTAGTCATCTATGCATCTGCCGTGAAGCCAAGAGGGCTGGCGAAGCAGACAGATCTGTCATGCTAATCTAACTGCAGGGAGCAAGAGATGTCTGAACTCTGTCACTTCTAGGTTCCAGGAATGAAAAACATTTTTTTTTTCTTTGTATTATTTTAAAATTATTTTCTGTTAGGAGCTGATTTGGCCAATAAGCAAAACCGTAGCTAACCATTAAGTTTCAAGAGGTTTTGTTTTCTTGTTCTTTTATTTCCTTCATCTTCTTCCCCCTGCCTCCCCTAAGGCTTCAGGGACTATTCTATTTGAGGAGCCTGTCTTGAGACTTTTCACATGGTTGAATCTTGTGGAAAATTTATTGTCATCAGAAAAAGGGGTGGGGGTGGGGGTAGGGGGTGGGGAAGAAGAAGAAAAAAAGACTCACATGAGTTTTCTTCCAAACCCTTTTCCAGATTTATTTTTCTGCTTCAGTTTTCGTGGGAAAATCCCTCTATGTGGTTATACATTTATTTTAGTGCTTTTACTTGTCAGTATTTTGTTTTTGTAGCTGCACTGAATCTTTTAGCTTAGAAACTGTTATGCTGTTTGTTGATGGAGAAAGAAACGACATTGGAAATTACAGTGATGTAACATTTGTAGACATTGCAATTAAGGGCCTCACTTCTCTCGTCACTAATAGCCATAGCAATGACTGGGGTTATCGAGGCAGCAGTTGTGACCCCCCAGGCTTTGTGTAAGTCCCAGCAGAGAGCTGATTGCTCCTCTATTAGCTTGCATGAAGTATCCAGAGCCTGCTGGTAGAGCTGACATGGTAATGGCATTTTTGCAGTGACCTACCTGTAACTCCCTTATTTGCTAAATGCTGCAGACCCAGAAGTTGTGTGATGTGAAGGAGAGGGACTGGAGAGCATGTGGGAAGGCAATTGCTCCTGAGGCATCTAGAAGGTCCTTCTGGTGATTAAAGATGCTGTCTGAGAGTGTCCCCAAGGCGCAGCTGTTCTTACCTCTTGCCCCTTGGCAGAAAAGATAACAGGGGGCAAACGCCATACATTGAAGTTTGGGAGATGCAGGCTGGACTTCAGGAAAGCTTTCTTCTCCAGGAGGGTATTGCAACATTGTGTTGGGTTACCCAGACAAACTGTGAAATCTCTGCCTATGGAGAATGTCAAGAGTTGAGTTTGTTGCCTTGGTCTAATAATGGTGATGGTCTCTCTTAGAGCAGGAGGTTGGACTAGAGTCTCTAGAGGTCCCTTTCAATGAATATTTATGTGACTGTATGGTCACCATCAACCAGGGGAACTTTAAAACAGTATTATACAGCTGTGATGAATGAAATAGTTTTTCTTCTGTCTGGAGACACTTGGCGTTTTGGTCATGCATTTGGGGCTCAGGAGAAAGGGTATTGGGCAATCTGCAAAGGGAAACTCAGAGCTTAAATCAATTAAGAAAAGGAGGCCATAGGAGACACTGTCCTCATGTGGATAAATAACATATGCTTTGCTTTTTTCCAGCTGTACTTCACCTGCCAAACAACCTGTTAAAGTGGATTTTTTTTTTTTAATCCTGGTATATTTTTAATCCAACATGAATATTTGAGATTTATGTCTCCTTTTTTTCCCCTCAAAGAAAGGTTAATCTTACATAGTTAAGCAATTATATTGATGGAAAAAGATAAATTGAGCTCTTTCCATGGGATCGGATGCCCAAGTCTAACAGTAAGAAATACTGGAGCTCTACATTCCTACAGCTCATTGCAGTGGAAAAACTTACGCTGACAAAGACAACAACTGGAATTTTCTGTAGAGTACAAATGAATTTATAGGCAAGACTAGGCTGAATAGCGATTCACAATTTCTGACAACTTTTCTTCCTCTGTCCCAGGGTCTGGATGCAGTTCTGGGACACGAGTGACTACATTGTGTGGGCTACAAGTGGTTGAGGGGGAAGTGGCAAAAATGTTTGGGGACATGGAAAAATGTCTCTCTGTGGGAAGACTGAAGAGTTTGAGAGTTTGTATTAGTAAGCAGATGGTTAAAGAGGGAAATGATGAAAGGGCATCACAGGACCAACAGTTGGATAAAGATGTTCAGAAGAGATGACGGCCAGCATTCCCTGATTCTCCTGACACAGAAAAGGCGAGGCATTCAGTTTTGAAGCTGCCAGATTTTAATTTCACACAAAAAATAAATGCTTTTTGTTGTAGTATGTCCCAGCTGTGGAGTCAGCAACACTGGATGCTGCTAACTCTAGAAATCATAAAAACTCATAGGTTACTTCTGTAAAAAGAGCATTTGGAACCAGGTGCTTCTTGCAAGATGATGAAGTCTCCTCAGGTTTTAAATTAATCTCTAATGTCTCATGATTAAGAAGAGACTTCTACTCAGCAAATCACTGATTCTGGCCCAGCGTAGCAGATTGTGTATCCTTTTCTTAAGCATTTGGCACTTGTCAGACCCCTTATAGTAAGAAAATGTCTGTGCCTTTATGTATTATTTTGGGCCTCTGGCTTCATAGTACTCTTTGGGAAATCAGAAGGAATTTTACTTCAATAGAAAGATGGATTAATTGAGTTCTAGTTCATTTAATAACTATTTTAAAAAGCAACAGCTTGAATATCATCTCCTGTTTTTGTTTCAAAGTCTTTTATGGATTATATTCACTAAACAGATGTGTTTATACTGCAGTTATATCTGTTGTGTGTGTCCATTTTCTGATTTGTTCTGAGATGAATTTATGTATTGCCACAGATGACGGGTTAGCTTTATGTCTCCACTTTCCTGTTCCCCCCCCGCCCCCTTTAAATTTTAAGTGATGTGATTGACTCACTGAAGTGTGGGCTGAGTTCCATAAGCTGTTGGTAACTTTGGTTGGGCTATGTGTAAGTGTGGAGCTTATAGAGACACTTTCATATAGCAGGTTTTCTTGCTTCATTTGCAATTTTTAAAAAACACAGCTGTAACACAGTTGCCTTGACAGTGAAAAGCCATTGCTTATTGGACAGGGTGGTGATATGTGATTAAGTCAAAGCCTATCTAGTGATGATTAATGATATATCAGCATTCACCCAACGTGCAGCCCCTCATGGCACACAAAAATGTGGTTTATGTCATGAAAGCTAATTAATTGTTTCAAGCTCTGATTGACCTGGTCTGTTCCTCCAGACTGGCTGCAGTGAAGCAGTGATGTTCTTAGCAGTGACAAAGGGCTGTATAAGAGAATGAATGAATTAGCTCTGGAGACACAGAGGGGTTCATTCTCCTCTCCGTCCTTCTCTTTCTCCTTGCAGACTTGCAAAAACCTGCTCAGCTGTAGACTGGTTTGCAAACTGAATTTTCTGCAGCCAGCCACTGTTGACAGGGATAGAGATTGGGGAACAGAGCTGGGGCTGACAGTTTTACAATCCAGTTGTGTTGAAAAGTGTCATTGTCAGTTCTGTTATTTAGAAGAAAATCCTCAGTTTGACTCAGAAGATGAAGATTTATTATGTAAAAAATCTGAAATGTCAGTGTCTGAGAAGCCAATATGTGTAAGTAACACACCAGGCTCACTGCTCTTGTATAAATGAATTATCACCAGGGTATGTCTTCAGCTGAGCTCCACATCAAAGTGATACTTCAGTGGGTTTCACAGACAGGCAATTGCACCCTCAACCCCCCATTCCCTGAGTTTTCAGAAATAAGGAGAAGACAGAAAGGTTCTGAGGCCATTTCTAGATTATTTATTATTATTATTATTATTATTATTATTATTATTATTATTTTCATGTAACCTTTGGATTTGGAAGTGGAATTGGTGGGACTATGCAAAAAAGCAAAGGTTTGTCATGATGTGCTGAGGACCAATCTTGCTGTGTGACAGTAGGCTTGCTTCTGTTTGCCCTCCAGAGGCATTCAAGCAGTCTTTCCATGACATCTCACATGAGGATGAGGAGGCAAGTAACTCTACTTGGCTGATAACGTGGGATGGAAACCTCTGAAACACATCCAGATCTGGGGCCAAATTCTCATCTCAGTTTTTCACACCCATGTGAATGCACCAGCATGAGAAAAGGGACTTGGCCTCTGTTTCAGTCATGGTGAAAGGTTGGTCAGCAGGTGTTGAATCCTATGGGAGTGGGGTTGGAGGGAAGAAAAGAGAATGCTTTTCTGAGTCAGTACTGCTGCTAGATGCTTCTGATCACTTATAAATTACAATTTCTTGAAATGCCATCTGCATATATATGTGTATTTGTGCATCTGTCTATCTATCTATATCTATTCATTTACCTGTTTATCTGTGTGCCTGAGTACGCTTGGACACTGACACTCTCTCATCACTGTCTAATGATTGGGCATTATCACCTTAACATCCAAGTAATATGGGTACTGGCAATTTTATTAAAAATATTATATGACAGCTCTGAAACCTAGTAGTTCCTGAAGCATTTCTTGAACACACGGTGCATCTGGAATGTCAAAATGGTCCTTGGAGATATGTAGGCTAATAAACCAGGCAGGACAGTCATATCATGTTTATGATTATACATATTCCCCCATGAAATAAAACTGTATAATTGCGATTGGAGGCAGAGAGTTATCAGCTGGAAACAGCTGTGCTGCTGAACACCCGGTGGCAGGCTATATAAATATTAACAAAGATACCCCAAACTCAACTGTGTCTGTATTTATATATGTTTTGTTGCCAGCTGAGGCAGCTGTCAAGAGGGTAGACTTTGGGGAAATGGATGTGAGTTAGGAATTGCAGAGTTTGAAGCCTTTCTATTCATTTTGCTTGTCCATTAGCATTTAAAAATGTGTACTGAAGGGATCCATCAGACACATGAAACTGTATACTGTAGGAAGCCACAAGTTCATTTCTTAAAGCAGTCATTTAAAAACGATGAACCACCTACTTTGGGGCAGCAGGATTCCAAGCAGGTTTTCTTGCAGGAAACCTCTTCTCTTGCAAAGCCTTAAGGACTCGGTGTGTTACAGAAATGCACTTCTCGTCATGAGAACCAGGCCAGGGACTGCCTCTTTGCTTACACTGGTACAAATCAGGGTCCCCTTGACTGAAATTAATGGAGCCATGCTAGACAAAAATGTCATGGGAGGGGAGACCCAAGCTGCTGGTGTTCCTGAAGCTTTTCTGACTGCAAAGGGAGGGGTCTACAGCCCCCATTAGCAGTGTCTGCTCCTGCCTGTGCACAGCTCAGTGTGACACACCAGGGGTAAGGGATGGGGTGTCCCCAGGTGGTGTATAGAAAGAACTTTCCTCTGTCCTCTGCTACTTAGGAGGACTTAATTGAAAGTATAGAATGGAAACAAAGTATTCCTGGCTCTAGTTCATGTGCACTTAAAAGGGAAGACATGGAGAAATAAAAGGAAAATTCACTAGTTTATCATAAGGGTGGTTTCATTTAAAGATCTGTTCTCATTGAAACATGCTCTGTGCATTGATTACATGCCTTAAGTGTTCTGATTTTACAAGTACTTTCCAATAACTTTGTGTTCCTTTTGAAGCAGGATTTACTTTCTGCCTGTTTCCCTACTACCCTAAAATCACTGCCCCCATTACAGATGTGCAGATGTGTCATTACATATTAAGAAAGATTTAATGTTTCAATATTTCCTTCTACTATGAGTCAGACAAAAAAACACTGAAGATTTTCTGCACAGGTCAATGTTAGAAAAAATTTTTTGGACTGTTCAAAACTCAGTTTACTCAGCTGATTTTCTTTCAACTTTGAAGGTTTTCTTGCTTATTTGCACTCTGATAATTTCAAAGTGGAAAGCTTTCGTATGGCGTTTTTTTGTGTGTGTTCTTCCACCTAAGTCTCAACCTGGTTTTATGAGGAACTCAGAGCCCTGTTCTGCTGAGGTTCCCTCAACAATATTGCATGGTCTGGGAGAACAAAAGCCCATGATGAATTCCTGCAATGTGTTCCAGGATAATTATACCCCTGTCTTGATTTAAAAAAATAAAGCAAACAAAAACCTAAAGCCCAGCTGCCTTCCTTTTTCCACCCTCATGCCAGACAGCTTTTGCTGACAGGTTTGGTTAGCAGTGAGAGTGGTGAAGGCTGAGGTGCGCACCTGAGTATTGTGCACGAGTGTTGTCAGACTGGATGCTGACAGACTGCATGAACCACGGTCTTACGTGCTTCAGATTTAATCTAAACACTCTCCTGACAAACATTCGCTTTCCATGCTGCTCTGCGCTAAGATGTCCCACTGTGGATACTGGGTGGCGAATTGAGTATAGCTGAAGCAGGAAGGAAGGAAGAGCTTTTAACTTTATTGTTTTGCATAAAAATAATAGTTGGCTTTCAACTTCAAACTTCTGTTGGGTCCTTTAGGATCTTAAGTGTTTGGAAAACACCATGAAAAGATATCATCTAGTAAGCTTTTACAGAAATCAATACTGTCTTTTGAGATACTCATATGCTCATATCTTGAGGTAATAGACTTTTAATAGATTTTTTTTTTTTTTGTGCCTGATTTGCAATTCAGATTCAAATTTTTCTGGAGTTTGGGAGGCTTCTGTGTTGAAACATTGATTCAAATATGCGGCTTCTTTGGAGGTTTCTTTTTTTTTATTTATTATTTTTTATTTTTAATAAAAGGGCTTTTGCTTCTCCATGTGGATTTATCCTGTAGTGAGAGAGAAGAATCAGACACCAAAGCATCAGGCTGCTGAGCTGATAGATTCTTTTTCTCACTGGAATAGGTAAAGCTGTGGATCCAGCAAAGGCCCAGGAGAATGCTTAACATTCATGAGGCACAGATGCGTAAAATTAATCACCTGCTGAAATGTTTTGCATATTTAAAACAGGATAACTGTGATTCAGGAGAGTAATTCTGATCTGCAAGTTAACACCATATGGAAGTACATTGCCATCTGTACACGAGTGACTGTGTTTATGTTGGGAAATGACAACAACACAAGCTTCCAAGGTGTATATTCCTATTTCTTTTCAAAATAATACATATTTCAGGATTACACCTGGATTACTTAAATGGCTTTGTAAGTATTATTGAATGGAAAACAAAGACGACAACTAAACAAATACCTCTGACAAACCAAAAGATGTACTCAGTGAAATCTAAGCTGCACACATTAGGCAGGATGGGTCAAGGAGCTGGCCATGTTTCAAGTGTTTGCAGGATGTGTTTGTTTTCTCAAATCTCCAATTTACTCTAATAGGCATGTTCAGGCATGAACAACTAAATCTCATGAAATGAATGAAAATGCTCAAAACACATGGTACTGTGAGCTTGTATGCATTTAATCATACGAAGACCTGGTTTCTGACTATTTAAGCCTGCAGTAAGGACAAGGCTCATGTGGAGAAGGTTTTCTTATTTTAAACACAGATGTCTAATGACTGAAGTATGGCCATCTTAAAAGCAAGGTTCTTAAACATCTAGACTCTTTGACAGCCAATAGTACAGGTGGCAACTGAACCCTTGGTAGGTAGGTAGGAGGAATTGCCTTTGAAGCAACTGGCCACCTTTTTGCATTGACTATTGAGGTGGATCAGTTTAGCAGATGCACCAGCTTTTGTACAGTTCAAATGGTAAATGGTATGGGTAAAATCTGCATGGAGCATCAGTTTTGGCCTTGATTTAGCTTTCTTCCTCCTTTCTTCACTTGTCTTTGTCTTGGTTGAACATTTAAATTAAGTTTGTTATGGCTGCTACCATCTTGTCTTTGTTAGTTGCTCAAGGTATAGTTGCCTGTTCAAGCAGTGCCTATTCAGTAATAACAAGAGCAGTGCAAGGACTGACTTCATGCAGGGGAAAGAAGGAAGATTACAGACAGCAGAATTACCAGGCCAAGTGCTATAGATGCTGGTGCATCTTTCCATGCCATTTGTCATCGAATTTGCTCTGGATATTTGCAAAACCCAAAAATCACTAATGAAAACTTTTAAATAAATTTAATTTCAGCTATGACCTCTCAGTTGCAAGCTCAGTTGCACATAATGCATGCCATGTCCACAGAATAACAGAAAGGTGGACCTTGACTCTGAGGCCATGGGAACTTTTAGAAGCGGGACTGAACTCTGATTATTGCTTCTGGGATGGCCTCACAGAGCAGTGACAAGAAAATACAAACTGAAAGAGTGAGTAAAAGAAGCAGAACCCAGACACACCGCTACTTTATCTTCAAACTTGGTATTATTGTTAGCCAATTTTTAACAGTGTGTTTCTTAATTGGTTTCTTTATGCAAGTGTAAGGAGATTCACAGAGAAAATGATAATTCCTGGACATGATTGTCATGGACAATTTCAGGAGAACAAAGACTGCAAGTGCCAGACAGAGTTCCTGTATGCTGTCATTTAAGTCAAGTATTGATATCTGTGAGGCTAAGAGAATTTTTGCTTTAACTACAGAAAATGTCACACTTGAAATATCTGATCCTGCTGAAGGACTTAAATTACCATAAAGAGCACAAAAGCTCCCGGTTCCAACATATAAGAAATCAAGCAGACAAGGCAGGAAACCATTGTGACTGAGTAAGGACCAAACTGATGTGTAAGAAGGAAATGCACAGGAAGGGGAACCAGGGATTTATATCCTGGGAATAATGTAGGAATGGTGCCTGGGTGTGTAAGGATGGGATTAAGAAAGCTAAGGCATAGTTAGAGCTCAATTTGGCAAGGAATGTGAAGAATAAAAGCTTTTACAGGTACATTTGTCAGAAAATGAAGACTGAAGACAGTTTCCCCCTGCTCCCTTCTCCCTCCTCCAATAAATAAGACAGGAGAACTAGCAGCAATGGACTTGAAGAGGGCTGAATTACTCAACATTTTTTTCCTCAGTTTTCACTGCTAATCATTCTTACCACATCTGAACCTCAAGACAGGAATGGAGGGAAAGAAGTCCCTCTCACTGTAAGAGAAGATCAAGCTTGAGACCGTCTGGGGAAACTGAATATGCACAAGTCCCCAGGACCTGATGAGGTGCATCCTGCAGTCCTCAGGCAACAGGATGATATGGTCACTAAGCCAGTCTCCATTATATTTGAAAGGCCATGGCAGTCAGGTGAGTTCTCCAGTGTCTGGAGAAAAGGGAATATTACATCAGTTTTTAGAAAGGGCAGTAAGGAGGACCCTCAGAATTACTGACTAATCAGCCTGACCTCAGCTCTTTGTAAGACCATGCAACAGTCCCTCATGGAGGATCTCCAGAATGTCCTCCTGGAAGCATTTTGAAGACAGGGAGATGATTAAAGACAGCCAGTACGGTTTCTCCAAGGGCAGTTCGTGCCTGACTAATCTAATGGCCTTCTACGATGGAGAGATAGCTTCAGTGGACAAGGAAAGAGCAACTGATATCATCTACCTGGACTCCTGTAGGACCTTTGGTACAGTCCCCCACAAAGTTCTTGCTTCTAAATTCGAGAGATACATATTTGGAATTGGCTGGATGGCTTCATCCAAAGAGTTACAGTCAAAAGCTCAATATCCAGATGGAAACCAATAATGAGTGAGGTCCCTCAATAGTCTGTACTGAGACTAAAGCTATTTCATATCCTCATTAATGAGATAGATAGTGGGATTGGGTGTACCGTCAACAAATTTGTGGATGACACCAAGCTGAGCAGTGCAGTTAATACACTGGTGAGAAGGAATGCCATCTAGAAGGACCTTGACAGACTTGAGAGGTGGGCGCATGTGAACCACATGAAGTTCAACCAAGCTAACTGCAACATCCTGCACCTGGGCTGGAACGATCCCCAGTATCAGTACTGACTGGGTGATGAACTGATTTAGAGCTGCCCTGCAAGGAAGGACTTGGGAAGAGTGGTGGATGGAAAATTATATATAAGCCAGCAAAGTGTGCTTGCAGCCCAGAAACCCATTGTATCCTGGGCTGCATCAAAAAAAGTATAACTAGCAGGTTGAAGGAGATTATTCTCCCCATCTGCTGTCATAGGACCATATCCAGAGTACTGTGTTCAGGCCTGGGGCCCCCAACATAATAAGACATAGACCTGTTAGTGGGCCCAGAGGAGGGCCATGAAGATGAACAGGGGATTGGGTTGCTGAAGAGAGGCTGAGAGAGCTGGGTTTCTTTAGCCTATAGAAGAGAAGGCTTCAGGAAGACCTTATAATGTCCTTTCAGAATATAAAGAGGGCTTGTAAGAAAGACAGAGAAAGACTTTTTATCAGAGTCTGTAGTGACAAGACGTGTTTCAACACTGCTAGGCAGATAAGTGCCACAGAGCTGCTTGCTCACTCTCTCCAGGTGGAATGGGGGAGATAATTGGAAAGGTAAAAGTGCAAGAACTTGTGGGTTGAGTTAAAGACAGTTTACTAGATAAAGCAAAAACTGCCCATGCAAGCTAAGCACAACAAGAAATTCATTCACTACTTTCTGCTGGCAGGCAGGTGTTCATCCATTTCTAAGAAAGGAGAGTCCATCACGTGTAATGGTTTCTTGGGAAGACAAATGTTATTATCCCAAACATCCCCCCACTCATCCTTCTTTACCCCCAGCTTTTATTGCTGAGCATCACACCACATGGTATGGGACATCCCTTGGCCAGTTGGGGTCATCTGTCCTGGTTCTGTCCCCCCCCAGCTCCTTGTGCACCCCCAGACTCGTCGCTGGCAGAGCAGCACAAGAAGCTTAAATGTTCTTGGCTTAGTGTAAGCACTGCTCAGCAACAACTAAACATCGGTGTGTTATCAACATTATTCTCACCCTAAACCCAAAACGTGGCAACATACCAGCTACTATGAAGAAAATTAACCATGATAATATCCACCGTTTATTCCATACATCATGCTCAGGTCCCACACTTTCCAAAACATACTCATTAATTACCAACCTTGAGTAATATACATATTTGATTAATATACATATATAATCCCTTAGCCTATAGACCACCACTGTGAAATGTCCATAAAATAACCATAAAATGCCAGCTGAGGTTTTTTAGTCCATGACTTAATTCTATCTGTCTGTGTGGTTGCTCAGGACAGGAAAGGTGGTGTGCTGTGTGGAGTTATGATGCCAAAGCCAGGACATGTTGTGTCACTGCTACACTTGTACTGCTCCTTCCCTCACCCCTGCTCTAGTCTGGATTTGTCCATTGGCCACAGTCCTTTAGTGGTGTACCTGCTCTGGCATGGCCTTATCAATGAGCCATAGTCCCTTCACAAGTCTACCTGTTGCGACGCGGACTTATCCATAGGGACAGTCTCTTTGAGGTGTACCTGCTGTGATGCAGACTTTTTGACCAGCCACAGTCCCTTCAGAGGTCCTTCAGACACCTGCTGTGTTGTGGTCTTTCTTGTCCATGGCCACAGACATTTTGAGGTATTCTAGCGTGGCCTTCTCCAAGGTGTACCTACTGTAGCACACAGGCACTTCAAGGTGTACCTGCTCTGGAGTGGTCTTACCCATGGCTACAGGCACTGTAGAGTATAGGTACTACCACATGGACTCACCCCCCAGGACAAGAGATAATGGTTTTGAACTTGAAGACCATAGATTTAGGTAGGATATAAGAAAGATTTTTTTTTTTATGGTGAGGTTGGTGAGGCACTGGAACTGGTTGCTCAGAGAAACTGTGGATGCCCCATCCCTGGAAGCGTTTGAGGCCAGGCTGGATGGGGCATTGGGCAACCTGTGGAAGGTATCCCTGCCCATGGCAGGGGGGTTGGAACTAGATGGTCTTTAAGGTCCCTTCCAACCCAAACCATTCTAAGATTATGTGATTTTGTGATCTGACCATCAAGTAGTTCAAAGTATGTGCTAAGATTAGGATTTAAATTTTGTATCTTCATAATAATAGTTCCTCCCTCCCTCCCTCCCTTCTTCCCTCCATTCCTTCCTTCCTTCCTTCCTGCTTTCCTGCCTTCCTGCCTTCCTGCCTTCCTTCCTCCTTTCCTAGATGGATTTATTAATTACTGGCTAATTCCACTTTCAATTCCCCTTTTCTCTGGTGATATTTCTCTAGTGATGTGGATAATCACTTATCTCTGTTGCCTAATCATTAAGCTGGCCGAAATGCCACCAGTTTTTACCATCTGGACCACAGTCAGAAGTTCTTGTCTGCTACTGTTCAGTAATAGCTGTTTCATGGGTCTACCTTGACAGTCACTAATGGGAATATTTTCAGTGTGAATTCAAACAACTGTTCCAGCTTTACTAGTCCTAAGCTTCAGATTTTGCCTAATTGTGGAAAAGAGTGGCAATTTCAGCATCTGTCTAGACATGGCTCTGTTAAGTGCATGTCTGATCATGTGAGTTACTCACTCCGGTAATATTAATAAATGGGACCAAGCCAAATAAAAGACAGTTCCATTAAATTCTCTGAGCTCATAAGGTGGTTATAAAGTCAACATGCTGTGCTATGTTAACATCTGACCAGTGAAATAGTTGTTTCTTGATTCCAGCTTTGGCTTTCAGCCACAAAAACACAAGACAGATGTTACACTTTAGTAGGGTCAGGGTTATCAAAAAGATGTGATTAATAGTCAGTTACTTTGCTTTTTGACACTTTTGTTCTGCTGATTACATAGTACTTATGGCCATGATTTTTCATTGATTTGGTGAACTAGAGGAGAAGAAAGGAAGGACCATACTGAATGAGAGCTCTTCCTGGAAAAAACAGGCATGGGTGCAGTTTGGACTGCTGGTTTACTTTGAGCTTGTTTGATGTGGATGCTACTGATACTGGTATCTTAGAGGGCAAAGGGGCCAATGCCTCCTCATAGAGGTAACAGTTGTAAATGCAAACAAGGCGTTCTCAGCTATTTAGTGATTTCATATCAGGAAAAAATGCCAGAGAATTGAAAACACTGACTTTAAAAGTGCATCAAAGTAATTTGTTAGTCTTTGAAGTAGGAAGTTATTTATAATGGAGGGTGTTCTCTGATGGAATGATAGGCTTGCAACGTGAATGAATGATACAAGTCAGAAAGAGGTTTGTAAAAGGATACCAGAGCGTTTTAACTTGGATTTATGAACTCTTTATTGCCTGAAACATGGGCATGCTACTACCACCGCTATTTTGATAGTGATACAGTATTTTCCTCCTGCCCCCTAAGCAGCAATACAAGCAATACTGATTTCCCTGATTTGACAGTGGCTTGTGAAAAACAACATCCTAAGCAGGTCTATGGTTTCAACCACAAATCATTGAAAATAGGGATAGCAGCCCTCCAGGCACAACATTTATGAGTCCATTGAACACAGGTACTTAAAATCTCTTTTGATATGAATTTGGTGGGATATATCAGTAATGAGATGTCATTGTTAGAGACTCTTTCAAAACTTTGTCAATGATTATATAAGATAGAACTTGATTTTGCTGTGGTGTGCACTGCTGGCTGCAGAAAACAGATGAAGATTTGTCTAGTGATTCCTTCTCTTTTGGCATCTGTACTATCCCAGAAGGGCTCCTTTCCCTTCTCCTGCTTTTACTGGTCTTCTCATTACATTTTAATATTGGACAACGTTTTGATCATTAACATTTTGTGGCAGCCATTCAGATAGACTGGTATGGCTAGACTCCAGGCTAGAAAACCCTGTTTCTGAGCCACCTCCTTGCCTCTGCCACCTGCAGCTGTCTGCAGCAGGGATGGCACTGCTGGAGCTTTGATTTGCTTGCCTTTCCCTCCGCCTCACTTACACAGTAACCCGAACAGCAGAAAGGAGAGGGAAACCAGCCATGGGTAACTTACTGACAGGCCTGAGGGGTCAAAAAGAAGGTATGTTACCAGAGTATTGTGGTTGTTAGCAAAGGCAGCATGAACCAGATCCCTGGACTGAGCACCTAACATAGACTCTCTCTGGCTGGTATTCAGTCTGCTCAGAGCTTCAGATCTTACTGACTGGCTGTGTACCAGCACACTGTTTTGTTTAATAAACATTAGACTTGAGATTCATGAGTGGTTGGTGGGCTGGTGCAAAAACACCGAGGAAGCAATACAATCTCCTGTGCCATGCATTAACAGCGGTTGACATATTTAACATGGTGCTGTGGTATGTGCACTGCTCCCTATGTTCAGCATCTCCTTCAAAGTTATCACAATCTTCTCAAACTCTTTTGTTAGCTATACTGTCTAGTAACACTGCCACTCCATGTTAAATGCAGCAATAGGTACTGACTTGGCCTATGAAATACCATGGTAGGAAAGCTTTGGAATATTTGCAAATGTTTTCAAATGACATGCAAGGATTTAATTTTTTTTTCCTTTTTCCCTAGGCAGGTATTTTCAAAAAAAATATATTCAACAAAGTCCATGTACCCAGCTCATGTTGGCTTGGTAAGTTTCAGCTTAACATCTGAAGATGTTTTCTGTCACTTGGACTGTTGCTTCCTGTGTTTATTTGCTTTTATTTTGTTAAAAAGAGACTATAAATATGTGGAATCTTGCTTCTAAGTAAAAATATGCCTTCATAAGTAATTGCCTGAATTGCAATATGTTTATTATTTTTTGCAATTGCTGATCCTCTTGATGTAGGTCAGCACCTTTTTTGGTTCAAATATTCCAGAATGAATCACACGAACAAGAGGAGAAAACTTCACTGTAATATTGCTTGGAAAGAATAGCCAACATAATTACTCTGCCTTATTGCTTTTTCCTCTGGCTTAAATAAGATAAAATCCTGTTTTTTTCACAAGAAAAGTTGAGTAACAGGTTCATTTGGATGTCAAGAGGAGCTGCTTTTAATCTTCTTGATCTGAACCTTGAACGACCATCTAATCTGCTGATCTTTCTACTTTCACAAGGGATTTTACATAAAGTTTTGTTGAGGTAGCTGGAAACCCAGCTTTGTTCCCTGTGAATGAATCCCTACTTTTATTTAAAATAAAATTAAACAAAACAAAGGTATAAAATAAGGATAGGTTCCTTTCATATAATGGTCAGAAAAAAAGACAAAGAGAAAAAATAGAAGCTAAAAATGTAAATGTAGAATATAAAGTGTAAATGGAAAAAAAATGATGAACTACAGGAAATGTTAGCATATATTGCTTGAAGAGAACAGTCTCTCATAGAGCTAAGATTAAATATTTACAGAAAGCAATGAAAGAAACCATCAAACTTTTGAAGACAAAAAATTGAATATGTTAGTAGTTTCCCAAAGTGTGGGAAAAAGACAAAACACCTATTCTGTTAAGAAGTATGCTTGAAATAAGCTACAGAGAAAACAAGGTGAAGAAACCTGAGCAAGAAAGCAGTAATTTGTAGTGCCACCAAGCAATTTTGGCTTGTCTTGGCCAGAGATGGAAATCAGACTTTATGGGATTAGACACAGAGTTTAAATCAGGTGGTATCTGTTCATCTTAAGCCTATCTCTTGAGCAGCACCGAAACTACTCCCTGCATCTCAGGCAGAATAATTTTTAAAGAAACTTGATAATGCTTAGGGACAAAAGACCAGGAGGGGAAGTCAGGGCTGGAAAGAGAGAGGTTGAAGAAGGCAGAGAGGTGTTCAAAGGTGCACATGCATCAAGGACAATTACAGCAGAGGACATGGCTTGGCAATCTGTCCCACCTGCACAGACATCAGTGCGACAACAAGAGGTCTGCAACTGGCAGCCAGCTGCGAGTAAGGTCGTGCAAACAAAAGGGTGAGAGCATGCAAATGAATGCATCCCTGCAGAATGTGAACTGCTCATTGAGAGAAGTCCACAGGTTTTCATGGTGCACCGAAGTGGCTGCTCCTCCAGATAGTGTGGTTGCTCTGTGTTGTACCAAGCAGCTGGCACTGTGAAGGCATCTGTCCCCATCAGTGTTGCTGTGAATTTGAAGGGTACAGAGACAAGGCAGAAAGGGAGACACTGAAATGAAAGAAAATGTCACTGCCCACGTTTCTTGTTTCCTAATGAAGCTTTGGCTTTTAGCTTCAGGAGGGTCTCCCACCTCTGCTCTATGCTGTATGACCACAGACTGCCACAGATGTCTCTGCATGTATGAGCCTTTAGGTAGGGACAGAGAAGAAAAGAGTGGCATAACTGCCCATACCTGGACTTTGTGTTTGCTGTTCCAGGGCAAATATCTTTTGCTTTTCATGGATGTTTTGAAAAGTTACAGTTTCTGTCTAATGCAGAAAAAAAATAAAAAAAAATCCAAAATCTGTTTGCTAGTATGTTTGCTGTCACTGTTATCTTTTTATGTAGCTCCAGTAACCTGATGCCTGAGAGAAAATGCTACACAGTATATGTTTTTTTTTTTTTTTTGGAATAAGGGGAAAGAGCAACCTTGTATGGTGGAGAGGCACACTCCTGTCTTGTGTTATTAGACTGGATTTTAGCCATGCAACAGCTCAAAGAAAATGAGTTAAAACACAGGCCTATTTAGAGTTAGGTATGTAACACCAGGAACATGGTACTGACATTTTTAGGATGAATTGTCACTTTGGCCAAACCAAGCTTGGGTGAATGAGTTGAGATGAGAGAGGAACGGATCCTGCCAAAGCATCACCCTGGGGGCAAGGGACGCCTCTGGGGCTCTGCCTACTGCCATCCTACCCTGCTAAGGATGGGGAAATGTGCTGGTGGCTTGGAAGTAACATGCAGTATGCAACTGTCTGGAGGAAAAGTTATCTCATTAATCTCCACAGGAGCAGGAAGAAGACAAGGGCTGGGACCATCACTAGGATGCCCTCAGCCATGGGAGTCTTGTTTAATAGATGTTGCTGATTTAAGAGTTGTTGGCTTCCACAGCAATTTCTCACTCAATAAAATTCTCTCGAGTTCAGTTTTTGGGAATGGAGAAGTGCATTAATAACTGATGCATATGAAATGGGTTTTGTTTTGTTTGCTAGGCTTCTAGGCAAGGACACTGACTTCCTACCTGTTCTTCATGAAGATGCAAATAATATGTCTCAAATCTGGCTAGATTTTTATTTACAGCAGAACCCTGACAAGGCGTCACACTTGGACACTACATTTTCAAACATAAGGTACAATACAATGTAGCTGTACTTTTTAGATTGAACAGTTAGTTGATTTTTGGGAACTTCCAGGTTGCTTCAGCTAAGAATGCCAGCAGCAAGGTAATCCTGTCCATCTTCAAATCCTGACTCTCTCACAAAGTAGAAACACATAGTTTCTTTGCTCAGAGATCCATATCTGTTCGTTTTAGCTCTGTGTGGTGTCTTCCTCTCAAGGCTATTACACAACCATTTATGTTGTGCTCTGGTGTCTCTCTTGTTGGCCTCAGGCCCCCCTTTTCCTTGCTCTTCTTGCCCCACTGGGAGAGCACCACAGTGCTGGCTGCTCTCTACAGAGGCCTCTGCCTTTCTACCTCTACTTTGACAACTAGTAATTGCAGTGAGCAGCTACTTTTGCAATTATCTTTAAGCAGTCATATGGATTTTCCCTTCTTAAAAGGAAGTTGATTTTAAATTATAGGAGTTGTACTTGGTGATCCTTGTGGGTCCCTTCCAACTTGGGGCATTCTGTGACTGATTCTATTATAACAATGAAAAAAAATGTACAGTGAACCCAAAGTTTCTTGACCTAATTTCTAAGGGCAGTCCAGTATAGACAGATGGTGATAACATTATCTGAAGAAAACTTTTCTGGCTGGGTATCTTAAGTAACAAATGAGAGAGATGGATGAAATCATCGAACTTATGGAGGAGAAGCAGAGGGTGGGGGGAATCTCTCCTTTTTGTTTGGACCATTTGGTGGATGCCTCAGGAAGAGAAGGTTGCTCTGCACCCATGTGCTGTAGTACTCACTGCTAGGAGGTGCAGAGCATCCAAAACATATGGACAACCTCAAAAAATCCTGCAAAAATATGCTCTTTGGTGCAGTGGACAGTTTCCAGCTTTGGGTACTGGATCAGAAGGTCCTTTCTTTATTGCAGCTCCCATGTCCTGTGCAACACTCCCTGATGATGGTCATAGCTGTGTCCCTCCTGCCGCATTCAGCCTTCTCTCCTTGCCTTGCTGCCTCCAGTATCTCTTCATCAGCAGCTTGCTAACCTGTGCCATTTTCTTGTTCCCTTGATGTGGAGAGTGTGAGGAAACCTGGCATTTGGATATTGGAAGGAGATAACCAGGTTCATCAGTCAGACACATTTTAAAACAAATTGACAATGAATTAGGGGAGAATTCAGATTATAATCAAACTCAGCGTTAAGCATTAAATGGTAGGCAATAAACTCATAAAAGGGAGTGCAGGCTGCTAACTTATTCAAGAAAAAGACTCATCTACTTGTTTTTCTGTTTATTCGTCAAATGCTGATTAAGCATTCTACAAGACAAATTATCTGCTGTAAAGACAGCAAGCAGTGCATTGCCACTGCCAGCCTGAGCTTTGTGACTTCTCAGAGGAGTATTTAACCTATGCGCTTCTCTTCTTCCTATCTTTCCAAGTTCTTTGCCAGTGCTAGTTTTAGATTGGGTGATTATTCTTGGGAAAGCATAACAAAGATCATTTAAACTAAATTCACCAGACCTGCTTCTCTGTAATAAGCATCAATAGCATTTTATTAATTTATTTTTTTGCACCTAGCTAGAGCTGCTCCAAAGAACGCTGCACTGGGAAAATTACGATGTCATTGTCGATGTCTTGCTTATTTACTCAGAATAAATGAACATCATCATGAAACTCCAGGAGGAAAACTCAGCTATGCTGGAGTTACAGAGCTATTAAAGAAGTTGAGACTAAGGTTTGCATTTGTCAGGGGTTATTTGGAGGTCACCATCATACACTTTTATTTGGAGTCCTGAATATGGATTTAAGTGCCTCACTTAAATAATTTTTTCCGTAAGGACAAACATTGGTTTGGCTCCTCTTGTCTGAAATACTGTAGAACAAATGTGTTACTGAATTACTGCAAATTTTTAAAAATTGTAAGGTTACAAAAAGGATAAATTCATAATTCTTCAGGTGTCTGTTTTGTAGTGTGCTTTAAATGAAAGCTGTAACATGAAATCACAAAGATGAATGGAGTGCGGAAACTAGCTGTCTTTTCTTTGAAGAAAAACCTAGCTGTCATTTCTTCCTTAAGATGATTTACCCTTCTAGGTTCAGCAACTGTGCTTTCTTTGAAAGGAACAGTGGGAGAGGGTCTGTATCAAAAGGAAGACAATTTCCAAAATGCTCTTCATAATTATTATAATAATGGTCTATTGCTGCAGTTTTCAGGCTCTACAACTAAGCGAATGATGAGCTTACATGGAATGATTTTTTTTTTTTTTCACCAGGGTGAAACTAAGACAAAGATATAGCTGGAATGTAGGAATTGGTATAGTGTAGTGGATCACAGCTGTGGAGCCATGTGTATTGCTTTTGGCAGCATTACCTATGATTCAAAATCAAGATCTAGCAGCAGAGTTGCACAATGCTGTGTACCTGGGAAATATTCCTATCCTACTCTTTTTGCTGGATGCAAATATATGTGATTGGATTTTCTACTGATTGAAAGGATATCAGGAATTATGTAATACCCTAAAAAATATATTTTCCAATATATCATATAGTTCTACCACACTGTGAAAACTGATTTTTTAACATATTTTCAACAGATGCACTGCAATTTCATGAAGACTCATCATCTTCTCTTTTTTTAATAGCTTGAAAAGTTCTACTGTGTTATTCATAATTTTCAATAGCTGCAGTATCCTCTGTTCCTTTTTTGTGACCTTTCCAAATGAGTACATCAATCTTTAGCCTTCTGCAGCTATGTTAAGTGTATTGTTTAAAATAAAGTTCTATCTTTACATTTAAAATACAGTCCTAGAAAAATCACCCCATTTACTTTTATTGAAAGGGCTCTGCCTATGGAGGTTCAGTAGATTCAATTTCTTACATTTTAACCAATATTTTCCTAATGTATTCTTTGGGGCTTATTTAAATTTCCTCACAGTAAAGTATATAATTTGTGTTTATGGTGGTATTCACTGTTTCATCTTCTTAACTAAAAACATCAACACCCTCTTTTCATTTCTGTCTGCTGTTCCATTTGTTTGGATGAAGAACCACAGCTTTTAGCAGTGTGCCATCTGCAGAAGGATGACTGTATGTTTCTTTTGCCAACAAAGAACATTATTCTTCACGGTGCTTTTTGTTTTCTTCATCGCTTTTTGGCCTGATTTATTTTCTCTTTCACATCTTCTGTCTGGTTTCTTTCTGATCTAACCAGCTGCTGAAGATATACTTTACTTTAAATGATAGTATCATTGATCAATTGTCTTACTCATTTCATGGCTGAACTGAAACTTCACATTAAATTTTTATAGGTCAAATAATCATGGAATTGTAGAATGGTTTGGGTTGGAAAGGCCCTTAAAGATCATCTAATTCCAGCCGCCCTGCCATGAATCATCATCATAATGATGATTCTGAAGTCCAGATCATCTTGTGAACATGTGTGGTTCCCATTCTTTCCTTGCTGCTGGTCGTTAATTAATGAGCAAAATCTCAGTGTTTTATTTTGCATTTTGTTCTTCATGCTAATATGTTGAAAACTGAAGTTTTATTTATTTATTTATTTATTTATCAATGATACATGCAGCTACAGTATTTAATTTGGTTCTGAGGTGCTGTAAACTGCAGACCTTTTCAATAATGAACCTCAAGTTCTTTCAATGGCTCCCAAGCTGGCAAAGCAGAGGTAATTGAAAAATTTGAGTGAATGCAGTTTTTTTGTTATCTTAGCCAATGGACCAACTCTTTGTGATCGATTTTCCAGCCACTTAAGTGTATGCTACACACTGATTAGGTAAATGGTGGATGCATTATGCCTATATGAGGAAAGGCCAGAAAAATTCAGTCTTGGGTCATAAAGCACTAAATTCACCTTAAAAAAAAAAAAAAAAAAAGATGAAGAAAAAGGAGCTTACATGATGATAAATTATATTTGTACATCTCTCTCACTATTTTGTTCAACATTATTAGCATGTAGCATTTTTGACTGAAACCCTATGTATTATTTTGTTTGGTTGGAATCCAACTTGCAGTGAGTCAGTTGCTCATTGCCAAGGTTAACAACTCATAGGATGGAGAAGAGAGTTGATAAACTACTCACATCATTCTTGCGCTCTCTTTTATAAAAGTGGCTTGTTCTTATTGATCATCTTTCTAATTCTAAACCATCGTTTGCACAATTTACAACTACGTTGCTTTGTTTTCTCCCCATTGCATCTTTCAAATTTGATTATACTTTTAACAAAAAATACATTTGAGAGATTTTGTTTAGATTTGGTTTAGAAAATGAGCGTAGGCGTACAAATATAAGAGAAAAGTATAGAAGAGCTGTTGTGAAATTATTGTTCTTTTTACATTACATATCAAAATGACCCTTCTGAAAACAATTTAGGATAATTTCAAATGTCATATTTGTTACTGAATAATTTAAATGAGAACATTCTCCTCTAACCTCACAGAACCTTCCCATCTTTAAAAACCCAGACCAAAAAAAAAAAAAAGTGCTTACAGACTTAGGGATGTCTGCATTTTGTAAATTTCTGAAATCTCATTCCATGCCTTTTGTTGTTAGGACAGTGAATATACAGACCTGGGAAACTTCATACCTGCCTCCTGGGGTAGGGTGGTAGCTCATGGAGGTGGGAGCACTGTTGAGGGTGTTGGGTCACTGGACCAGGTTTCCCAGAGGAGTTGTGAACTCCCTGGAGGTGTTGAAGGCCAGGCTCGATGCGGGCTTTTGGCAACTCGGTCTGGTGGGAGGTGTCCCTGTCCATGGCAGGGGGTTGGTGTTTAAAGCCCCTTCCAATCCAAACTGTTCTATAAAGTCTATAACTCTGTGATGTTCAAAACTGATACCTTATTGGTTTATAAGGAGAAGAGTGATTGAGCAATGGGAGAAAACTGGCAGTTGTTACTATGGTAAAGGGACCGCCTGTCATATTGTTTCTGATGCATACATGTGTGCAAAGGAAAAAGAAATATGTTACCCAAGAGGTCTCATGCAGGAGTTACTCCTGCTCTGGCACAAAGGTTTTCGTGCCTTTTCAGCAGTGAAATAGGAGGTGACTACGCTCTGCTGTACATTAAGTAGTGCTGAAAACATTGTGAGTATAGGTGTGAAGGATTGAAGAGAGGATATGGGCTATACAGTAGCCTTCCTGTGGTTTGATAGGGTGTTAAAGCAGATGAGGATACTATTTGCAGAGACATGGTGATATTACTTAGTGGAGCAGGGTTAGTTGGCTGGGTGAGTACTGACTGCATCCTGTGGTTTCTCAGGATCTACTGAATCTTAACAGAAACAGATATAATACCACCAAGTGAACTTCATTTGAGCAGGTTTAAGGCACATTCCCCACCAATGCAAAACTAAGTTTCTTGTCTTTACAGTTCACTGATTGGAGAAACTCATGCTTAGAACAGACCTGAAGATGTCCCTTTGTTTATTTCTCTGTTCCACTGTATGCACAGGGCATCCAACGTGCACTGATCTCAAGGCCAGTAATAAGGTTTGCATAATCTCTCCATAAATTCATTGCTTCCCCTTCCCCTTCCCCTTCTTCTCCTTCTCCTTCTCCTTTCTTCCCTTTCTCTCTCTTTTTTTTTTTTTTATCAGTTTTACAAACTAAGTAACTAATGTAACTATTTGAATTAATCAGCCACTGAACTCCTTTTATACACAATATACAATATTTTTTGCCAACAGAGTAATGTGATTTAACAGTGGTGCTTCACATTATACTTCTCTGTAAGCTGGAAATCTGGAAGATAAATGGTGTGATAAACATTGGAGAGGCACCAAATTCCAAGGAGACTACTATTACCTCTGTTATGTAAAACTAAATGAGAAAAAACTACTTTACAGTAACTTTACCTTTAAATTGACAGTTAAGGAAATAATAAAACATGGTTGGATGGCAATCAGACATTCTCTCAAATTATTTTACAGCTTCCTTTGTCACAGCTGCTCTGATTAGATTTCCCTTACAGGAATCCTTGTTACATCATAGCTGGGTGCAGAATGCCCTGTTCACACCATTTATTTCACAAATATTGGTCAGTGGCTTCTTTTTCAGACATGTGCTCACTTATCTCCACCCATTAAAAAACAGTCATTAATTTTCCTGTCTTTCCAAAGGTGATGGCTTCGAGCTTTCCAGTTGCAGTTGCCTTTCTTCTGCTGGCAGTAGATCTGTAACTTTTATATCAGTCTGGCTTGTTCAGTTTCTAGCCTGGAATAGACTTTTTTTTTTTTAATAAAGAGTAAATACTTATTCTTGAGAACCAGGGTCCAGCAGTGAGGTATTGTTACTTTAAGTGATGCTGACTTTTCCTGGAGGGTTTTAACACCAGGATGCTCATTGGCTACCAGTCTAATTGCTTTACACTGCAAACGATGCCCAGGGGTGAAATAACACAAATACTGAGGCAAATTTTCCAACATGTGTTCTTTAAAATTCCCCCCTGAGCTGGAAGAGTGACCTTTGGTGAACAAATGTTCTTTCACCTTCAGTGTTCAAAACTATTAATGTTTTAGTATGCTTACATGATTAATTCACAGGCTTTCTTTTCAACACAGTAATTTTTGGACTCTGCCTTTCTCGTGGCCTCAGATTTGAGGCAATTTGTTCTGTAAGTCTGTCAATGGTTTATTCAGCACAGCTATGTTTGATTATATCTCTAATAGTTACTAAGAGTTGCACTCAGCTACTTTGGCTTCAGCCTGAGCAGCCTTTTGAGCAAGGAACTTTTAACCATGTTATTCTGTAATGCTGTTTTTTGCAGCTGAGATGAAGAATCTGTAAGCAGGAATTGAATATCGAATCTCCCAGCAGTGTTGCTAGTTAACAGTTTTGCATGACAGTATGTGATGTGTCCTTCCTATTATGAAGCTTTCTCTTATATTGCAAGAATTTAAAAACCTGCAAGGAGAAAGCTCCTCCTCCTATATTATTATTATTATTTCTTTCAGCTGGAAGACAAGGAAGCTGTACATGGATTTCTGCCTCCTGGTGTTGTAGAATGGCTCTGTACCCTCTGATAAAAGGTTTCCACCTGTCCAGGTTTCATCAAGACCTTGGCACATGAGTCACAGGATCCCTCTACGAAGATTCTGAAGCGCAGATCAAAAAATCAGAGTTGTGGCCAAGATATTTTCCTGGCTTACTTTTATGTTGCTAATAATTCACTCCTATACTCTGACCAAGGTGGTGATGTCTCTAAGCTTTATTTCTTAAACAAATCTGAATAATACGTTTTTCTTTTTCTTTTTTTTTTTTTTTCCTTTTTTTTTCTTTTTTGTTCTTTTTCTTTTTCTTTCTTTCCTGCTGTCCTCATTTATTGGACGTCTTACTCCATTGTCTTTGTTCACTCAGTGTGTAGTCATAAGGAATCCCGTTCAGCTAGACTTTGACTTTATAGGTTTTTGTGTATTTCCCTCTAAACTTCTCCCGTGTTTTACAGAATAGTTGGAATCGTTGGTCAATTTGATGTAATTTGCCTCTTATGAAACTAACATGTGTATCTCCCCCACCCCAGAATCAGCGATGTCTGTGTCTGGTAGTGACTTTCTACAATGTGGTGTCAGATGGTGTTTAAAGTGTCTGTTCTGTGGGAAATTCTGAAATAAAAACAAAAAATAACTCCAAGCTGAAATAAGCCTTTAAAGCATCTCATGGACGGAATATTTCCTTCCATCTGTTTTCAAAACAAAGTGGATGCAGGACCTCCAGTCAGCACAAAGATTGTCGGTCCTGGCCCAGGCATCTCACTGTTTATTGCTGCAAATCTCCTGAGCCTCAGTGTCTTGGTAAGCGGAAACAAGAAGTCCTCAGTGCTCTGCCCTGTGCCTCTCGGGTCCTGGCTCTGCGGCTGCCTGCAAGGTGGGCTGCTGGGCAAGCAGGCAAACTGGCAGGGAACCAGGCAGCTGGTTTCCTTCTAAAGATTTGATGAAAATGAAATGTACCGTGGGAACATGTTGATTTCATGGAACAGGCATTTTTCTAACGGAAAAAATTTAGTTTGGAAAATATCTGTCCAACTCTAATTGTAATGTTTCTCTCCAGACCATGGCTTTTGACTTTTCCTATGGGAAATCAAGGAAGCCCCATCATTGACAATGAGGGTATTATTAAAATTTGAAGGGATAAAATCTTTGCGTATGCACTCTGTGTTACCTATCCAACCCCTGCCTTCTTAGATCATGATGAATAATCCTTATTCATTTAACTACTTAGAATTTACTGAAATGAACACTTTACTGGAGGCTGTATGAGTGCAAAATACATTACATTCTCCACTTGCTGTGCAGGTATTTGTAATTATTCAAGTCATTCTAATTCTGATGGCCACACCTTTAATCCCGGTGGCACATCTCCCTCAGGACCACTACCTCTGTGCTCGGCATCCCTGCTCCAGAGGCAATGGTACAAGTAAGGAACAAAGCTTCCTGTGGATCTTCCAGGCTATTTTGAGATTTGGGTTGCATATGGTGCAAGTCAGGAGAGGGAAACGCAAATTCTCCTGACAGCTGTGTTCACTTGTCCTGCTTCCTCTCCGTACAGATGGTTCACAAATGCTGCAGCAGGATTAGGAAGGGGTAGGACCTGACCTGTTAGTTAGTCTGGGCTGATGAGTAGGGTGGAGTGTCATCTACTCCTGCAATAAAGCAGCAGTAGGTTTAGGAAACTTCAGTGACATATGGAAACCAAGATTTTCTGTTGGGAGTAGTTTGGCTTAGATAAATCCCACTTCAAGAAATGTTTTGGGGGAGAGAAAATTTAAAATTGATGAGACATTCAGTTTTGAGACTTAAAACTGGCTTTCTAGGTCAGTGTTTTTGTTTAAAAATGTAACCTAATTGCAGGATGATGGGGGGGGTGGGGGAGGAGGAAATATGGCTGAAGTTAAAAGGATGGTGAACAATACATATGTTTTTACTTACCTGGAAAATATATATTTTCAGCTTTTTTATTATTATTATTATTACTCTGAAATTCGGCCTTTCCTCTCTGAATAAAGAGGATAAAAACATACAAAATTCTAATTTTATTAGATGGGATTTTTTTTTTTAATATATATATATTTATATGTCTGGTTGGCTATACTTTATTATGTCTTCTAATGAATTGTGTGAGGATGTGATTTAGCATTACATCTCCCTGATAAAACAGCTTTTGGAGTATGGCAACTGAAGCATAAATCCTGAACAAGAAGCAGTGCTTTAAGATGTGGTCCAAAGCAAGTCCTCCTCCAAGAAGATGCTCTACCTGTGCATTTGCTTACGAAATAAAAAAATGTATAGATTATGGTAAACAAAATAAGCATAATTAGTAAGTAAGAGCAAAGAGCAGTGAGTGACTTTTTTTTTTTTATTTCTTTTTCTTCAGCTACTGCCAAACAACAACTGTTTTCTGTTCATTGGTTTCATCTGCTTTTGTTTAGGAGCCCCACAGCCTAAGTTAGCGAGAACGCAGGTGTGCTCCAGAAACAAAAAGGCACTCCAGTTTGAAGGGAGCAAGGGATTTCTTTTCCTTCTTGGCTAACAGTCCTTCACCCGGCTTGAAGGTAAGCTGTGGATGCCTCCCCTCTTTGCACCTGTGCTCCGAGTGGGGCTGTTGGGAGGTGAATTCCCATCTCCTGTGGCTGTCTGGCATCATCTGGGGCTACTGTGCTGCAGAGAAAGCAGATGGCTCTCTGCTGGCTGTGGAAAGAAAATCACCTGGGAGGGGAAAGGAAGAAGCAGCTTGAGAAACTGCAACCCGTGAAAGAATTCAGATGAAAATGAGTATGTGTGCTGAGAGGTTTAGCTAAACACTATAAAAATTGACTTGTACACGATAAAACTCTCCAATATGAAGAGATCCATGGGCTGTCTAGACCGACTTTTTTTTTTTTTTTTTTTTTTTCTAAAAGGCAAACAGAACCACACATAACTAAATAAGTGCAAAATTCACACATGGATGATGCCAGAACGTAACAACATTGCATGGAATAAATACTTCAGTAAGCTTGGTTCTGGTTTTCCTTAACTGTATCCCCTGTGTGATTGCTCCTCGCAAACAACAGATACACATCAACATGTGTGATCCTTGCTCCTTAGTTAAAGCAAGAGGAGACTGCATTGTGACACAGAAATGCTACATTATATTATGAGATCCCATCCCAGTGTTCAAGTATGCATTGAAATAAAGAGCATAGGGCTACAATACTGAAAAAGTGCATTGATTATGCCTAGGAATTTTGCTGTGCTCTGAGAAAAATTGTTGTGGAGAAGCCCCCGAGCAAGCCCCTCCCATGGCTGTGCATGGAAAAGGCCCATGGAACAGGACTCTTCATGAGCTCTGCTTCCTGGATTGGTTTCTGAGCACGTTGTTTGGCACAAGAAGCATGCCAAGCACTCTTTTTTAACAGCTTGACATTGCTGATATCGAAGTTCCAGTGTCTGGGCATGCTCCTGAGTGCTGCTTTATTTACCAATGTGGACACAGCTCTAGAGTTATTTTAATCTCCCCTGCCAAGTGTAGGAAGGATCATTATAATGCGAGGGCTTTATCCTGCTGAACCTTCTTTGCTTTGCTTTAAATACATTGCTTCGTGTCACATCTGTCAGGGAACAGAGAGAATATGATTCTTTTTCTCTTCCCGTTGGTCTGCTTTGTATTTGAAGGCTATTACCATGTCTCCCACCAGTCTCCTGAAGACTGAACAACCTCAGTTTTGTCATACTTTCCTTGCAGGTCATGTTTTCTAGACCTCTACTTATTTTCATTGCTTCCTGCCTTTCCTGAATGGGCATATAACAAAAATGCTTGTTCTGTCTGGGAGAGCTTAGCTAAGTGTTGAGGACAATATTGATAAAAATAATTTATGTTACATACGATTATCTTTCACTTTCCACGCAAGAATTGAATAGTAGAACTGTTACTGGTAATGTTATCTAAACCTTGACTTGACTAGACAGGATATTCTCCTGATATTTGATCTCCCTCCTTTTAATGGAGCTGCAGTAGGGATGATTCTGAGATCTGGAAACTGTACAATTCACATTATAAACACAACGTGACTCCACTTCTGAGGCATATTTTTACATTAACTTTTAACCTTGATGCTCTACAACAAATTAACTTTATACAGAAGTATTTTATGCACATAATGTTTTTCATTGTTTCAGACATAGTTTCAAATTTTCTCTCAGTGGTGCAGGAGGGCTTTGCAGAAAAGCACTCGTAAATTGCTGTCCCAGCCAGGGCGCACTGAGCATGGACTCACTGGGGGAAGTGAGCCCGGTGCTGTGGTTTGACATGCATTAGAGCCGTGGTGATGTCGAGACAGCACACAGCTCTGGGACCTTCCTGAATTTTCCTGTTTTGCACGCCAGGTGAGAAAAACAGAGATGCTGTGCTGAGTTCCCCGTGCAGGGTTGGGACCTGCGATGTAAGGTGGAGACAAGCTCGATGGGTCCTCTTTGAAAGCACCGATGGGATTACGTTTTCTGTCTGTGCTTACACAACCTATTGTGTCTGCATCTTCACTGTATCTGAGCTGCTTTGCCCCTGGCTACCTTCCTCTTCAGTAACTGGAGAATCTCAAATGCTTCCACTCTTTTATTACACACAGCAGGAGCACCTATAATGTCCCCCTGTCACTGTTTCTGAGAACACTCCCTTAATTCTTACAACCACAAAGACTGAAATTTCTTTCGCAGAAGCCAGTCTAATATTTGAAACATTTTTGTAGACATTGTGAGCTACCTAGCAATACCCAGGGGATCTAGAAAATTCCTGGTCTACAGAGGTTGTTAAAAATATGCATTTTCCAAAGCAGTAACAGAACTTCAGTAAAAAAGCTCTTTTTCAGAATATCTTTCTCTCTTTCTCTCTCTCTCTCTTTCTCTCTCTCTCTCTCTCTGTCTCTCTCTTTCTCTCTCTCTCTCTTTCTTTCTCTCTTTCTCTTTCTCTTTCTCTCTTCCTCTCTTCCTCTCTTCCTCTCTTTCTCTCTTTCTCTCTTTCTCTCTTTCTCTCTTCTCTCTTTCTCTCTTTCTCTCTTTCTCTCTTTCTCTCTTTCTCTCTTTCTCTCTTTCTCTCTTTCTCTCTTTCTCTCTTTCTCTTTCTCTCTTTCTCTCTTTCTCTCTTTCTTCTTCCTTCTCTTTCTTCTTCCTTCTTTCTTCTCTTTCTTTATTTCTCCCTCCCTCCCTCCCTTCCTTTCTTCCTTCCTTCCTTCCTTCCTTCCTTCCTTCCTTCCTTCCTTCTTTTTTCCTTTCCCTTTTCTTTTTTTTTCTTCTTTTTTTTTTTTCTCTTTCTTTGACAGGTTTAGGAAGAATCATAAGGTAACTCATGATTTTCAAAAAGGATAAAAACGAGGTGTCTCCTTGAGAAAACACCTGGTGTAAAGATTACAACAGGTAACAGAACATTATTCATAATTTTACACGTTGAAAAAAAATAATTACAGCTCCATAATGTTGAATGTTGTGTTGCCTGTTGAACACAAGTCCTATTTACACTATTTACACTTGTCTTGTCATCTTTCTATATAGCAGCAATTCTTATTCCCTAAGCCCAGAGAGGCTTATTTCCTCTGACTGTTATAGCACTGAGGACAAAGGGAAATGAGTCCACATCTATAGCATTATGCACTTTAAGTAGTTTTGGTGTCAAAATCCATGTCTGGCAGCCAGAATCCCTGATTCCAAGTGTGGAAAGTGATATTTGAGCCCAAATGGTGAATGTGGAGTTCCAACATGAGCTTAAGAAAACAAAACACTAAAAACCATTATTGGACATTTCAGTCTCAGGAATCTGGGAAGATCAATCTGTTCCATAACTGTTGCATGTTCCAGGGACGCTGGAGAGCCATGAGTCTGAAGTTGGAGGAGTGTTAATAAAAATAAATAAAATTCCAGTGTTTTGGCAGCAGCTGAAATGGGACAGAGCTGGAGATGGGATGGATTCCTGAAAGACCCTCTTCTCCTTGTGGAACAATTCACATTTCAGATGGTCTGGCAATGCTCTGGGCTTCTGACACTACTTAAAAAAGATAAATTAAATACTTTTTTCTTTTATATGTGTTTCTAGTGGTTTTAGAAAGGCAAAGGGCTTCAAACCTATTGCTTCTTACAAGGAAAGTGTCTTTATATTTCTTCAGAGATTTGAATATGGATATCTATGCCAGGTTGGAGACCAGCAGCACCAGCAGCTTGATAAAACTGAGGGATAAAGACAGTTTTCATCTCAGCCAGTATAGATTGCTGTCTCCACAGCTGCAGAGTTTCAGTCATTGATTTCTCTCCACCTGGTTGTCAACAGCAGCTCAAGTTCGTTTGGAGATTTGGAAATAAATTCTTGAGCCTGACCATGCAATCTCTCTTCATGAGAAAATATTGCCCATTGCACCTGTACAGCACAATCCCTGCAGAGGAGGGGAATGATCTGCAAAGCAGACAGTTGGTCCAGCGTGCTATAAACTGCAATTTAAGAAAGGAATGTGTTTGGATATGAAATGCTCAGAGCAGCCCTGAAGAAACATTTATGAGACAATGCAAGAGGCTGTTGCACTTTGTGGAAGCAGGGTTTGCTTTTTGCCAGAATGAGTATCAAGAGGTAAGGGAGTTGTACAAAGGCTGTGTGCTTTTGGACTGAATCCTGTTCTTAAAGGGTGTTGAATGGATTACAACTTTGTATCTGGTCTATTGTGCAGTTAATGCAATCTGTGCTGGTCCTGAAATTTTCACGGCAAGTTGGTGAGCCAGAATATTAAAAGGTCTAAAGTGTCTGTCAGGCAGAAAATTTCATAAAGCAGCACTGTGTATGCTGGTTGCTTCTAGTAGGTGGGTGTGAAACACCAGGTGTTGGGCTGTCATTGGGCTGGCACTGCTTAGACCACCTCCCCCACAATATGCTGAGAGTACCTGCAGTTCAGGGCAATGGATGTTACAGCATACAGGCACATACACAAGTTTTCACTCTTCCTTGCTGTGTCTTCTGCTGGCCGTAGGGAAAGACTGACACAGGTGACATGTACTGTTATCTCCATAACATCCCAAAATTTACCTGCTTCAATCATATTCACCATGCAAGCAATGCATCTACATCTTTATATACAATGATACCAAGGCAGTACTCTGTAATGTTTTCACTAACTAAATAATGAAAAATAAAATCTACTCTGTAAATGACTTAACCTAATTAATATGCTAGGATAACCGTGCAATTAAGCAGTTGACTAAAATGAATAAACCTTAAATGACACAACAGTATGCAGAGGAAAATGTTTTTAACAGGTTTCTGAGAAGTTATATTCAGGATTTGCCTACAGGGCAAAAACATATTCAGAATTTCCCTACAGGTCTCCTAGACAGTTGGCTTTACTGCTGTGTGTAGAAAATGTGGAATCATGATAATTGTTCTCCTTCTTCCCAACAGTATAGCTCCATAATTTCATGTGGATTAAACTAAAAATAGAAGTGTGTGTAAAGAAATAGCAACTTTAAAAAGTTTTTTCCAGGAGTATCTAAGCTTATTGCAAAAGATACATATAACCTTGCTGGTTTGGAGTTGAGACCTTGAGTATCAGCTTTTCTTCATATGTTGCTTTAGAGTTTTAAATGCACCATGAAGTGAGTGCAAAAGAGATGATCTACAAATGTTTTAGAACTGTTCTGCATTGCAACAGTGGTTGCGATACGCCAAGATGCCAAAAGCGTCTCTTTGCTGGCCCCTGGTTATAGAGGTCATACCAAATCTTGCTTTCAGCCACTACAAGCTGCTTAACCCCATGGTGTGCAGACCTGTGCTTCAGAGGTCTCATTATTGCGGTGCTGGACTGCAGTAACTCTGTTCTGGTTGAGATTTTTGGGGGCAGCTTGACTGCTTTAGCACAGCATTTGCTGGGATTAGCAGCACTCCTAGCTCTCTGATCCTGGTCAGAAAACTCCCTGTAAAGCATATGCAAAATAAAGTAAATACTCATGCTGTTTTTACAAAATGCACTTAGAGTAAGTTTTTCTTTCTACTTCATTTCTTAATTCTTTATTAATCTTTGTTTCAGTTTTCACAGAGGAGAGAAGGGCTAGGTTGCTAGATTTGCTCTAAGCCATCTTAAAAAAGACTTTGAGCGAATGTGTCCCACAGGGTGCGATAAAATAAAATTCAGTACACTTCAGGCCAATATAAACTCTTCAAAATTGAAACCTTTCATATTGTTGGAATCATCACTGAAGAAGCTTTCCAAAAGTGCCAGGAAATGGTTTTATGTATATCTGATTAACCCTGTCTGAGCAGCACAAGCATTAGAAGCTGATTAGATAAAATGCTGGTCCACACTTGCAGCTTACTGTGTTTTTTAATTGGTTTGACAGCGGAATTGCAGTGCTCTGAAGTTGACACCTACAGGCACCAGTGCTTCTGACTGGAGCACAGGACCCTGACTTTGTAGACCCAGATTATAAGAAAAAGCCTTGCTGTGTTTGGTGCTACCCTGCAGCACTCACAGCTATGGCCTTTGCTTGCCTCCAGGGTACATCTATTGTTACACCAAAGACGAATTTGGCCTACTCTTCACACAGTTGCCAAAATTTTTGTTTATCTGGCCTCTCCTCTTATCAGAGGAGTTAGAGTTTTTCTTTTTTTTGAAGAGTTAACCTTTAGGCATGCATTGCTGCTCTCTAGAGCCAATAGCCAATACAGCTTAAATTACTCAGGGGAAAACAAGAACTAGAAACAATATAAAATAGGATCTTAACTGAACATTGATGATGGTTTCTCCCCAAAAGGACAGTTTCTGTCATATTCCCTGGACTGTATATTCTCATGTTTTAGGAACAGCACTGCCTCTCCTATATGAATTTTAACACACACTCTGGACTTTTTTGCTGCTGTTCAGTAGTCTCAGATTATTTCTTGCTGTACTAATTGTAATTTTAGATGGATTTTTTTTTTTCTAGAAAAATGTTATTCTGTTGTGGTTGAAGGACAGACTAATTAAATTTATTATTTCAACTCCTTCTTAGGGAAATAAGATCATAAGTGCCTTCTTTGAGTGGAGAAGGGAATAGATATCAGAAGTTAATATTACTATATTTTGATTTTTCTTTCTGAGTAGTTCTTTGGAAGCATTTTGGCTAGTGAGCTAAAGCATCCTGCTTTCTTTGTGGCTGAGTGAGCAGGAGTGGAGGTTTTATTTTGGCAATCGTATGCCTTTCCTAACGGCCTCTTGCTGAGTTTTGAAGTTTTCTCTCCCCTCGTAATTTAGTAACTGCATTGACATCACTGTTGGTTTATAGGTCTAAAGCTCAAGACATCAATGAGAAGAATAAGTTATTTTAGATTGAAACTTGTGATTTTTCTCTTCACCCATGCAAATGGTGTTGCAGTATTTGGTTCTGATTAAAATATAGCCTGAGGTTTGATATCTGTATTTAACAATAATGCGCATTTTAAGTACTATATCATGTACTAAGCATATAAGTGGATAGAATAGCAAACCTTGAATTTAGTTTGATTGATTGATTGATTGATTTTAAATGAGCAAATTCTCCACCACAAGGGAGTAGCAACAAAATGTTATAGCATTTGCTTCCTGAAATCGCTACGTTTTGCTATCAGATTGCTGGTATGTGAATGACTGTAGTGACAACATGTAAAAGCAAGTGAGATCTGGAGAAGGAAGCAATGAACTTCAGAGGCTCTCTAACAAAGTTCCAGCCACATGCTTCTTGTCCTGTAAACAACGATCAAACTGTGCTTCTCTGAGGCATTACAACTCTGACTGCCCTTTCCCCCTGTTTTTTGGCTGGGTGATTTATGAATACATTGACAGTGTTTACTGAAAAGGTCCCTTCTGTTGCTGACAGCTGGTTGTCAATTTTTTTTTTTTTTTTTTAATACTCTTGCCAAGTGGTCCCTCTGTTTTACAGAGCGTCACCTGGGCTTTTCTGAGCTAAAGGGAAGGCAAAGGCTAGGAAATTTGGATATGGAGTTTTTGAACTGTTGTCATGGGTAAAAAACAGTGACTTGACCTACTGCAAATTGTTTGTGAAATTTACAAATAAAAAATAAGAAACTGCAATAAAATTACAACTGATGTTATTGAAGGATTTTGTTAAGACTGTATTTGATGTAAAAAAAAGTATGAGATGAGAGAGAAGTGAACCAGCCACCGCATGTTCCTAACTATTAGGAAAAAGAAGACAGTTGTATCTTTCCCAGTAAGAAGTGTTGGCCATGGTCCATTCCTTGGCTCTGAGAAGTTGCTTGGCTAATTGTGATTCCAAGTGGTGGAGATCTGTGCTGTCCATCGTGGAGGTAGACAAAGTCTGGTTTTCTGGAGAAGATGTAAATTTTACCACCTTTGCTGCCATTTCTATCAAATTTTGGGATGCTGTGTTCTCATGTGATTCTTCTGGGACTTCCTGCTCCTCAGCCCAGGAGAGACAACTAAACATCCCTGTTATTTGCATCATCTCTGGTTACATTGTAAAATCCAGGTGGGTAGTGAACATGTAGTCCTGGTGGCCTGCATTTTTTTTCTCTCTTTCTTCCAAGCCTGTTCTTGTTTTCTTTCCTCTCCCCATTGGAAATTTCTTTCCTTTTTCCTCCCAGATTGGTGCTGCAGATGAAATTTTCTGAGCAGAAGCCTCTGAGAGCAGCACTGGGGGGAGCACAATGGCTGTATGGTACACAATGGCCGTATGGTACACAATGGCCAGCTCTAACGGCTGATGGATGTGCTATGCCTGTTGCTTTCAAGACGTGCTACAAAAACGGACAGCACTAACATCAGATACTGTCTTTTATTTCTACTGCTCTTTTCCAACAAGAATGGCACTGATGATGACTTTAGCCTTCAGCTGTTAAGCACTTTTTTCACTCTTTCCTGAAGTGGGTAGTTAATAAAAGCAAGTTGAGTGTACTCATTTTTTTCTCTATCATGGAGGAAGAGTTGGACAAATCATTAAAATGAAAGCCACAATAGTGGTTTACCTCTCACCTGCTATGGCTGAGTTTTTTCACTTCAATAATATATAAAGACTTTCTCTATAAAGGCAGTTATTGCTAAGGCAGGGAATTCAAGTCTCTGTGCTTCACATCCTGAATGGCATTAAATGTACAGAGCTGAAGGGTCATTTGACCTCTCTTAAGATCTTAATTTCCATCAGATTTCACACCTGCGTTCCTGGGAAGAAGATGTACTACATCTGCACGTGGTACAAAGCATACTGCAAAACACTGCTGTAGGAAAGCTTTCATCTGAAAGTCTAACACAGCTACCAGAAGCAGTCTTGCTGTGGTGTCATGGAGCTCAAAAGAATACACATTTTAAAAATTATTCTAAATCTGTTAGTCTACCTTTCCATACCACCCCAAATAACTCTCTCAGCTTTTCCTTTTGTAGTGATTCATGTTCACCATTTTAACATGTAACAAATCCAAGCTGTTGAATACTGTAATTGATGTATATATAAAAATTGATATATATTAGATTAATTATATTATATCAGTTATATTATATATATATTAAATATACATATATTCTGGCAAAGCTTGGCACTATTCTTGCATTTATTTTTTTTATTTCCTTTTTTTTTCCTTTCCATTCCCCTCTCTTTCCCCTTTGCATTAACAGCATCGATGCCCTCTCCAAAAAAATACAAACAGTGAAAATTGTGAGGGCAAATTTTTCTTTGTGTGGGAATGTGTTGTTCCCATTGAAGTCTCATGAAGTCAAGGAAAAAATCTGACAAAAGAATTTGCTTCCTAAGCAGAAAGAGGTAACATAGCAAACATACTTGATAATACCCTGTGGAAGAAATTTTATGTGAAATAGACCATAGCCAGAGAGCACAAAACCTTACATCACCTGTTGTATGGAATAAGACAACAATTTCTTGTGTTTCCATTGGTAAGTCCCTGATATTAAAAGGAGCTAACATACAAAACCCTAAATTGGTAGATGTTACACCTAGAACTCCACATTTCTCTCAGCACAGCTAGAAGTCCTGAAGTTAGAATAACTTGCTTAAATGGTGAAAATTTTGTGATTTTTCAGCATTTATGTGTTACTGGATTTACTAGACCAACTGTACCTCTCACTTTAAAGTGTTGTAAAGCTGTAGTAATTGCGCTGAGTTTGGAAGACCGCCAGAGGCATTTACAAGTCAAATAGAGGACTTGGCCCTGATTAGCTGTTCACTGCTGTGCAATCTTCATTATGCACAAGACATGGGAAGCAATGTCTTGTCAGTTTTTAAGCAGGTTGAAAAAGAGGAAAATTTTCCTGGAGACAGAAGCAGCCCAGCCCATAATATCAGTGTTCCCAAAATTTTAGTAGCTCTGCTGCTGAAAATTTAGGCAGTCCATGCTGGAATCACTTAAGTGGAGCTGGGCACCAGAGCAGCTTTTACAAAGGTGTGGAAACTTCTGGCATCTTGGAGATGACGAAATTTATAGATGTCAATGATGTGGAGAAAAACAGGACAGACAAATAAAGATTTCTTGATCTGAATTTAATTTTTATCTTGCTTAAGGAAAGAACGGTGAGATATCAAAGTGACATAGAGTAAATGGAGCTAAAAACAAAGTGAGAGTACTTACTATTAAAATGCTGTCATTTAAGAGTCAGGGAATGATCAGGAGCTGAACAGGATCAGGAACAGTGGTAGGAATGGAGGAATCAGCAGGCAGGCTGGGAGGGAACAGAATGAAGAGAAAATATGTTTAGGCTGATGTTCTCTGTGCCACCTTGTAGGTGTTTGTCAGCTAGTGAGGTAATGCCACCTCAGTGGAGAAACAGGGATTCTCTTACAAATTCATTTTAATTCTTGATTGTTTTATGAATGCTGTCAAGCTGAGATAATTTGTATTTATTTAGGTGTGCAAATACATGTTTTTAATCTCTATGGAAATTAAATTTCATATTGAGAGTGATTTGAGGAGATATTTTTCTTAATAAATGCCTTCATGTATAGTACTCAAAATCAAGTAAGATTATCACAGGGCAACTTGAGGTAGACCCGTGTATTTAAAAGTAAGGTCTTTCCTTTTTTTTTTTTTTTTTTCTTTTTTTACCCTTTATTAATCTGATATGTATCGTTACAGGCATTGCACACTGATTGTCTTTCTTCAGTAATACTGCCCATAGATTTGCCAGACAAAGGTTGATACCTATCCTCACAAACCACTTCCCTCAAAGTTTCAGACTAAACGGTTCAGATTTTCTTCCTTCTCCACTTCTCTTGTTTGTAACCAGATTACATCTCAAACAGCTCACTGGCAACGGTTTCTTCCTTTCCTTCCAGCATTGTACAAGATTTTGCAAGTTGCTTGCACTTTATTTTTCCCCTGTGCTCCCACATAAGTGTGAATGATTCCAAATAGTACAATTGTACATATTTTTATAGTTAGCTTTTTACAATGGTGATCAATTTACTAATGAACGAGCAAAATTGCATGCAATATCACAAACGATTTTAAAATTTACAAGAATATATAGAAAATGCATGGACTATAATAAATAATGCATTTATATTTTGCAGAAGAACAACCTTTCCATTCCAGTATTGCAACGAGTTTTCTGCCCTTGCACTGGTGTGTCTAATTGTTCTTTTTATAGGGTCTCCATTACCTGGTAACCCAAATCATTCATAATGTTGTGTGCTTGCTAAATCTGCAATGCATTATGGTTCACTTGATAGTGTGTCAAATACTGTTCCCCTGTATGAAAGGTAAAGATTTATTTATTTATTTATTTATTTTTGTTAGTGTTGCTTTGCAAAGAATGTGTTTACTTACAACTTAATTATTGCGTTTGGAAATGGAAGCTAGCAAAGAACATTTAGGTTTGCTATCTAAACTTAAGTTCAAAGGTTCTTGTGACTCAGCTTCTTTTCTCTAGCCTCAGTTTGGATAGGAAATTTTAATACAGAAAAACTCATGCCCTTAAAACCACCGGCAAAGTTCAGCATGTGTTGAGTAAAATATTTTCTTAAAAAGTGAGCTCATAAAATGATGGATAGCAGATGCTTCAAAGAAAGGTTAAAAACACCCTATCTAACAAAAGCTTAAAGACTATTTGGAACAGGATGTTCATTGTCCAAAATACAAAGTTGTGACTAATATTTATCACTTTAATTTCAAAATATAAATTCTTTCACTTCTCAAAAGGCTCTGGCGCCTTGCAGTCCAAAGTCAACAGGCTACTTGGCCCTTCAGTGCGTAATTTGAAAGCCAATGCTGTAAGTTAATTAAAATCTGGGGAGCTGCAATGAGTCACAAGAATAAATATTACTTGGAATTTGTTAAATAGTCATTAAAAGTTAATTGATATGAACATTAATATTTTTATTGAATTATTCAATATTTATACTTGAACTCATGACAATATCAATGGAGAATTAAATGTAACAGTGAATGCTATTTATTCTCCTAACAATGGAAAAGTCTGGTAAGGTATGTGCAGGTACCAGAGATTTTGAGTTAAGATAAGTGTTAAAGAAGAAATTCTAAATGGTTTACTTTTTGGTTTTACTCTGAGCTGTCCCATGTGCTCATTGAATACAATGACAGTAGGACCAGATGCTTTCTCTTTTCAACCAAAGTCACAAATTGCTGAAGTGCCAGCTGGGCAGTTCTTTTTTCCTCTCATGAAAAGAAAACTCTTCAAAGGTAGAATATGCAGTCGAAGCAAAATGGTAAGTAACTTTGACTCCAAATATGGGAAAGCATTTGAAAATGTTCAAGCACATAGTATGACATTTCTCCTTTTTTTTTCAGAGGTGAAAGTTTTGTTGTCGTTGTTGTTGTTGTTTTTAATACCTTATTCAAAAGAAAATCTTTTACTCTTTGCTTTTGGAACTGTCATCTTTAACGTTAAGATTGACCAACATTGTATTTAAAAGCAGAAATAAAGGAAACATAGAAATGGTTGTAGATTCTGGAAAACAAAACACATCATACTTTGTTAAATTCAGTTTATCAATTTGATCTTAAATTGTATTCTTCCACTAAAAAAAAAACAACCACCACCAACACCAAAACACCAACAAACAGTCATTTCCATACCCCAACCTGTAAGCTGAGGCTTTTAGTTGCTCAGTTTTATTTCTTTGAAGAGAACCCAAAGGTGACAAAGACCAATGAACTCAGCAGATTACAACTGGGCTTTTAGCATATATGATTGAGTTAAACCACAACAATGATGGTTGGTGATGAAAACCTTTACGCAACATATAACACAACTTGCCAGTTTATGAATAAAAGGGACTGTGGTAGGTAACCACAGAGTAATTCCATACTAACTGAGTAAATGATTTCAGAAATGAAAGAAAAGACAAGGAAAAAAAAACTGATTACAACTTATATTTTCATTTGGTTTCACTTTAGTGAGACCAACTTACTTCTAATATGACCTTTTCAGTGATGAATACGACTTCCTACACTTTCCTTTCCATGTCACAGTGTCCATCTGCATTGTGTTAGAAAGAACACCATATAGTTTTGGCAGTGTGCTTAGAAAAATTTTCAACTAAAAGTAGAGAATTCAACAACACATCATAAACAAAGATAATCCTTTTCCCCGCACATGTTCCCTCTCCAGTATAAAAGTGACATTTTTCTTTACCTATGTTTTCATGGATGGGAGAGGGAGAAATTGAGTTAAAAAGGGATGTGCTTCTTTAATAAAAGGGTTCATATCTTCAAAAAGGTAGTATTTTTGTTTCAAACTATTATGTGAAAATTAATTGATTGATATCCTTATCCATATCCACTCCCAGACTCTTGGGAAAGAGAATGATAGAAATATAGAAAAAACAAACAAACAAAGTATGCATGGCTTTTGTGCCAAGGTGAAAAGAAATGTAGGGACAACTTAAAAAAGAGGCTTTTTCTCGAATGGGTTGGCATTCACTGACATTGAATCAATTGTTCTAATTACTTTTCATATCATTCTCTGGAATAGGATGGTGGGATAGAATATCCCTAGTTTCAGCTTTCACTATCAAAGCATATATCAAAGCATAAATTTAGGAAACTGCTTGGGCTGAGATATTTATCTCTAAAGTAGATAATCTTGGCCAGGATAGTTTTAAGTTTTTACTGGCCTTCCAGTGTGGGAAAAAGAAGTAGAGACTGAAATGAAAAGAGACAGACCTTATGGAAGTGGGGACTGTGGGACCTTACTTGCTGTCTGTACATCATGGGCCAAGAACTGCTGACAACTGAAACTCCTTCCCAAAACTCCGAGGATCATGGAAGCCTGGTTTATTTTTATTTCCATATCCTTCTATCTTGTCCCAACCTTACCACTTTTGGAAATGAAATATTGGGCCATTTCTGGAGAAGCTATTCTGAGGAGAAACCTGACCTGTCTGGGCATCATGGGGGTTGGTCATAAAGGACAGAGTAATGCTCATGGGAGGTCACCTGCCCTATTTACAGAGTGAGGTGTGTTGTATCTTGAAGTTTAATCACTGGAAGGTATTTATGTCCATTCAAAAACCTGGGAGCAGGCTGGAACCTCATTCATGTCTGGAGTCAGGTTCCCAAGAAGGATCTTAGCATCATGTGATCCTGCATACTCTCATTTGGGTTAGCACATGACAGTATGGGTAATCTTCCCTTTGTGTCAGAGAGAGATCTGGTACATTTTTGAGAGCTGTATTCTCAGAAGAAGTCAGGAAAATCTGAGCTGAACAGGTCTCATTCTGTTCAGCTGAACAGGGCTTTTAAATTAACTCCCTTTGGGACCCAAGGTCATCATTTTGGAAGTCATCTACAGTCAGCAACTATGGTATGTTCTTCACCCTTTTCATTGTGGCAGGCTGGAATCTAGCTAATTTGAAAGCATGGCAATGACAGATTTTTCTATTCTGTTGTTATGTTATTAGAAAATTGCATTTTGGGAACAAAGACTTTCCTTTTTTCATGTTTGAAAGGCCAGTGTACATGACAACATAAAGGAAACCCCAGCTACAAGACACTGCAGGTGGGAATGGGGCTGAGGCTCAACAAAAGATCACAGAACCTCCAATTTTACTGCAAACTTCAGAAAACAATATTTGTTTTCTATTTGGAAGGGAAGAACAAAAATATATGACTGAGGCTAGGAGGTAATACCATAACAGAAATGGTGTACTGTAGTAATTATAAATGTACTCTAAAAAAATGGCAACTGGTAACATTTTGTGTGTAGTAAAACAAGTCTTATTAATGTTGGTTAAGACTTCTGCCTGCCTGCCTGCAACTATAAGTTTTAACAAGAAAACCTGAGAATGTCTATTTATTATTTAAAACACTGCTCTGCTTCCTCTTTTCTACTGATTTAATACTAATATACAATTATGTTCCAGAAGCTTTATTCCTGATTTATACTGGGCTAAGCAGGAGAATAATGAAGCCAAGATCCTGGTGGAAGATATGAAATGTAAATTGGTGACAGTTTTCTGCTGAGATAAGCCTGAGAGGTCTGGAGGTTATCAAAGAAATGATTTGACTGTGGAGAAGACAAGGTTGCACAAGCTGGGCTTGACCCAGGCCTCACCTGGTACTTGCTGGTCTTGCAGTTTTTGACAGACCCACTGGCAACAGTCTGGGAAAGGAGCTGAGGAATTTGAGCATTTAGATGGAGCAGGGACAACAGCTTCTGAACTGCTGCCTCTTGAGAAGGTGAATGGGAGGGCAGCTCTCACTCCTAGTGCTTGTGTGAACATTTTTCCTCCTCCTGCTAGTATCTTGCTAGTTGAGAAGGCTCACTGCTATGGTTGCTTGCATGCAACTGAGCTCTTTTGGGGAAAAACATAAAGAAATATAAACCTTCAGAAGTTAGGAGGAACAGGGTTTCATCCTACTTCTAACCAGTGAGATTTATAATTATTTTTTTTCTTTTAACTTTTATCCCTATCCTCATTTCTTAATGGTTTACTCACCTTTTTGGAATGGACAGGACCTTGCTGTCCAGCTCACCTGTGAGAAGCTGTTTTCTGCAGCCTGACAGGTTTTAGAAAGAGAATTAGCACATGCAGTATGAAAGGCATAAAAGTCAAGTCATACAAAGCAGGTGCTAAATCAAGGACTCTTTTTACCAGACTCTTGCAGCCTCTGCAGCCCTTCATCTACCTGAAAGTGCTTTATATTTGTACATTTTCAGCTGATTTTTTTTTTTTTTAATCTGACTGCAATCTACTACCATTTTTTTTTTTTTTTTTACTAAGAGGAGACTGTATTTGTAGTATTTTCTTCATTGAAATGTCCTTTTGATCATAATTATCTAGAATCATAGAGTTATCTAATCAACACCGCAAAGGAATTAAAAAGTAGTAGTGTATCTTAAAATACATAAAGCTTTTGTTACAGGTTTTGCCATCAGCTTATTCATATGCAACTTACACTTTTTTATCTCTTTCTAAAGGTTCAAAAGTAGATGAACAAGTGTCTTCTCTTCAAGTTGACTTACCTCTTTTGAAATTCAAAATCAATCCATCAGTACAGTTTCTGCATCTGTAATGGCAATGACATATCTGTGCTTTGCAATGCAACCCTTTTGACATCATGCAATCTTGATTCCGTTATGAGGTATCTGTTACAAGGATGAAAAACAGAAGTGTGCTACAGGGAATGAGACAGATCTGCTGACCTGGAACCAGTCAAATCTGTGGAGGCATTTAGGATGAGAACATAAGAAGCCAGGAGCGCTACTTAACAAAGCATAAATTAAAACTCATGAGAGATCAATTTATTAAATGGCAAGGCCTGTGTAGAGCATCTGTGATTCTTACTGTAAAAAGCACTTTAACGCTCTTAAAAATGAGGCATGTCTCAAAGAAAGATCTAATGGCTTTTGAGGATTCTTAAATTTCAGTAGCAACCCACCTCTGAGTACTTGATTGACTAACACTGTATCTTGTAGGGAATTCTGTGCCCACACAGGTGGCAAAACAGAATTAATATTTACATGTTTTAGTTTGAATGTGTGAATTGCAATCTCCTTTATTATGGTTGTAGTTCTTTTTTATTAACATTTATCATGATCTGAAGGGTACAGCACGAACCTGTGATGCTTTAGGAGTTATTGGGCAAAGACATTATTGTGGCATGTATCATCCTAGGGCTATAACCTCGGGTATAGCAAAGGTGGTTGAACTTCGGTTTGCTATTAGCAGCAGTATCGTTATAACTGACTTTCATCAGATTTAGATGGAAAGACCTGTTTTCTATCTGGTAGCATGAGGGTATAGCAATGATCTTCTAAGACTTCTGCATCTCTTTACTAAGAGTTTCTGGCAGTCCAAATTGTCATGCTGGCTTGCAGGTCAATCTCCTATAACTATTCCCAAAACAATTGTTACAACCATTTTGGCTGTACTTTGCTTTGCAGTCCCATGAAATCAGCATGATCTATTTTCTTCTCATCAGTTTTGGTGTTGTGAAACAGTAACACTGATGCTACTTGAATTACAATGGTGTAAAATTGACCTTGTAAGAAAAAAAATAAGGATTTGCATGTTATCAGTATCACTTAGCACTCTTAGTAGGGAATTAGTATGGTTTGAGAGGGCAGGTATGATCTGTTACCTAAATCTAATATATTTGAGCTATTGGTAATGCAACAATACGTCTAGACAGCTTTCTATATAGGAGGTAATTGAAAAAGATATCTGTTGTTGTACATTTCGAGGGAGGAAGGGAAGTGTTTTTTTCACTTTTTTTTGGTATAGTTACATTTATAAAGATATTAACATGAGTGTAAATAAATGTACAACATGCACACATATTTTATCTGCTGATGGATAAGATGTCCACAACATTTTTTTTTGAGCAAAGCTGGTAGTCTACCTTTTCTGTAAGGACTTTCCCTTATGAACCAGAAGGAGACAGATAACTTGTATGTCTTCTTTTGATTTATTAAGAAAGGATTATTTCTGATAGCACTGAAAGAATAGGACAATAATTTTTCTTCAGAAAACCACTCCCATCTATTGACTTATTTTGTTTAAAGCACTGCAGCAATGAGAGCACCTGGACTGAAAAATTAACTGGTTTAAAACAAAACACAATCCATTCTTTATCAACTGATACACAGTTTGATTTGTTCAATGTACAAGTTTTATATATTAGCAGTGCAAACAAGTCATTTCTATGAATTTCCTTTCTCCTGCAGTCCTTGGGCTCACCTTTACTTGCCGGGTTCCTTGGAAGAGAAAATGTTTTTACTGTATTGTCCTTGCTTTGTTCAAGATTTCTCTCTAGGAAGCACAGAGTGTTTTCAAGTCCTGCAAAAAATATCTTGTGGCAACTTAAAGGGGAAGTGGCAACTTTTGAAGGGAAAAAAGCATAGCTCTAACAAGGCCATATTGTGAATGGTGGATGTCAGTCTTACAGCCTTACCCCCTCCTCTAACAAGCCTGCCCTGCCTTACAGATCAGTAGCAAGGACAGTTGCCCTTCAGCATGCTGCCTGTTTCCAGTCTTGTTCCTGGGTTGATGTTGACAGCAGTGAAGTTTTTGGTCATTCCAAGTATTAACCCAGTTGCCCTCTCTGGGTTGTGGTGCCTCACAGCACAATTTACTTCCAAACATTTGCTGCCTCCTTGCAGAGCATTACCTGAGGTAGGTGTCTCAGCCTTGTGCTGGGGCTTGTCCAGAAACTTATTGGTGTGGGACAAGCTCAGATCTTCCAGGGGTGGAGAATGAGTGCAGTCTACTGATTGCAGAGGTTTTCACTAAACAGGAAGATAGGGGCTAGTTGTCTGTAATTGCTGGAAACTGTGCTGTTCCTGCAGAAGGGAGAGGGAGTAGCTTGAGGGGCAAGGCAGCTGTTGGCTGAGGGTCTGCAAGAGAAAAAAGACCAGCTAGAGAAGAAGGTAGGAAGAGTTTGGAAACACTATTCTTACCTGCATTCATAGTCACATAACAGCCAGTACGTCTGTTTGCTGGTCATTGCTAGGGATTCGTCTGGATATTAAGAGTAAACCCTTTCTAGGCCTTATCATCCATCTAAGAGTAATTAGACTTTAACATAACTTGCGGTTGCAATATACATATAAACGCTGTTTGTGGGCAGCTGATTTCTTCAGAAGAAATATATTGAGTGTGCCGGAGTCAATCCAACTGCAGTGATCTGGCCTGGCTGGGGGTCATGTTTTCTGGCTGCACAAACCCATTAGGACTGGAATGCCCTGGAAGAGAGAAAGATGGGCCTTCCCTCTGCCCAGCTACACAAAGGATAATGACTTCACGGGGATGTGATGAGAGGTAAATCATTATGCTTCCAAAATGTTTCAAAATTTTTGGATGAGAGTTGCTGTAGGAGTGAAAATGAAATCAGTGTCACCCTAACACTGTCCAAGTCTGACAGCACAGATAGAGCTGGAGATGAAAAGCATCTTTCTTTGGAGTTGGTCATTGTAAGCATCCATTGGACTAGGGAGATCTAGTTCCTGGTGCTTAACATTAATGTGTTTACTTTATGGTAGTTTATATCTTCAGTACCAATGAAAAATTAGCAAAGAGGAAAAGCAGTGTGTGTGTACCTTCTCTAATACGTACACACATAATTAATCATTTTATGCAAACTGAGGAAATCACACAGAGAAGGTGCAGTTGCAGAAACAGGAAATGGGTCATTTTAAGAGGTCTTTGTTGTGCTTTTTCAGAGTGTGGGGGGTAACTTTAAATGGGGAAAGCTTATTATATTAATAACTCAGGAAACAGTAAATAAATAAAATGTGAGACAGTTAATCTAAATTTAAGTGCCAGGGCTTGGATCCAACTTTGGAGGATAACACAGGAAACTCCAAAGCATGCAGTACTTTTTGCAGAGAAAGTTTATCTCGGCATTGCCGTCTGGCAGTGAAGGATGGGGGGCCCTGTGTCTAACAGTTTATGCAGCCACAGCAGCGCAGAGGGATCAGATCCACAGCTGAGGTGGGTCTCTGGGCTCTGCTTGCCAAAGGACTATGCAGGCTGAGGAGGTGGCCTGAAAGTCTAAGGATTCCCAAGCTGGTTGTCACTTATGGGATATTTCTCTTTCCTCTGGGAGAATACTAAAGCAAAGATAAGGCTGTCCCAGTGGAGCTATGTTCTCTGCATTTTCTGTATGCCACCTGGACCCTCCTCTGTTGCACACTATTGCAGGGAAGTTGATGCAATTAATCGGTCAAAATGCTTGTCAGATATTTTAAGGTCTGCAGTAACAACATGTACTAACAATGGCTCTTGTACATGCTCTCAGGACAAGAATGATGAATGTTTAATGTAATAGCACAGAAATACACATTTATCACACTTCATTTCCTATGAACACATTGGTTTTAATGAGATATTTTGTTATGTATAACAAAACCAAAGATGAAACTTGCTATAAAAGACCCACCTGCAGTGTTCAGTATGAATGAATGTTAGCTACAGCCAGTCATTTCTGCAAGCTACTTGCAAGTGTAATTAAACTCTTTAAAGTAATGACTCCCAAAAGAATACATTCCTTCAAAGAGAAAAGTGATTTTACATTCCCTCCTCCTATTTAAGAAGTCTCAGATGTGTTTTATAACCCTTTCAGGTTGTCCTTTACCCAGTGGGTCTTGTGCAGTGTGGTACTCTTCAGCTCACCAAAATGTCTGCGCTGAAATTAAGATAGTTTTTTGGTTTAGTACACTTAAGTTATTGACTTGTTATTCACTGTGTGAGATGGTTCAGATGTTTTGTCATTTTGGGATGGCTAGCTGGCATGTCATGAATATTAGTACAGTAATGGGGTTTCTGAAAATAATAGGAGTGATCTAATATATGAGTAGTAGAAAAGACTGCTAGAAGCCAACATGGCTCCTTTAATAAAATTGAGCAGTATGGATTTTGCAAAATATCTAATATTTTGCAAGAGATCTTAAAATAGGTGTGTTTAAATGAGGAAAAAGGTAACAGTTCAAAGATTTAGTCTTTAGCATGCAATTGCTGCAGTTTCATCATATTTTTCAACTGGTAGTTTTGTCAATCATATATGTTTTTGTTTATGTTCTGAATTATTTGAATCCACTATCCTTATTCCCACCTTAGAGATATTTATCTGTCTATCTATCTATCTATCTAGCTAGCTACCTACCTATCTATTTATATTTTTTGTAAGCAAAAATTAAATTCACTGTCTCTCGCTCTTTGAAATTCTTAGTAAGCTCAAATTCCTTGTGTCTTTTCAAGGAATGTTTCAGAAGAACTTCAACATGGTGCTGTAGAAAGAGTGTTGGAATGCGGGCAACGGGGTTTTCTAAAGAAATATTTCCAATATCGAGCCATATGTGTGTGGCACACACATATGTTGCCTTTTGGGCTGTTTCTCTGATGTTATTTCCAACTCTTAGGGAGCTGACCTTAGTTTCCCTCCCATATTTGTGTTGGCATTTGTGAATATGTGTATATACATATAAACATATGCATGTTTATTTATACACACCTGTACGTGCACACTGTAAATATATACAGTGCAAAGATAACACAAATGGTGCCAGTTGTACTGTGGCATATGAATTGTCTATAACTGTGATTCTGTTTCGTTTTTTAGACATTTCCAGTATTGTACCTGCCTTGCACAGGCATTCTTTCACTATTGTTTTTGGAGATGAGATTGCTTTGGATAATGATCCATCCCATTCTATCCCAAGACTGAAAGCTTCCTTGTCTTTTAGAGATTATATGCTCAAGCCACAGTAGTCACCAGGAGGAAAATATACTGTTTTACTTTACAGATTTGGAACTCATTTTTATGTAATATCTGCCAACACTTAATTTAAAAATATTTCAAACATCATATATTGAATTTCTGGGAGTTTTCCAGCTGATGTGAGTGCTTTTTCAGAGGCATTGCTTCAGGTTTGGGAAATACGTCCTTTCATTGGCCACTCTTCTGGTAAAATTGATCAGGGCTGTAGCTGTGAACAAGAATTACATACCTTTCTGACATATATTTTTGATAGCAGGTGTGTAACATTAAGGCAAATTTTTCTGTTGTGACTCCCTTCCACCTTTTCCCACAATATTGCTGAGTCTTGATACACCCCATTTTGATTCACCCCCACAAAAAAAAAACAACATATATTTCATTGCTAGACTCTCACTGCATGGTCTCCAGTACTACTGCATCAAATACATGTCAGAGGAACAGAAACCATTAAATGTATTTTGTACTTGTGTTAGGCAGGCAAATGTTTTTGATTTCCTTTCCTGTTATGTGATATAGACCCAAAATAAATTAAAGGGAAAGATTCAATTTATTAGACTTACTTCATCATTTTTTTAAAACTATAAAATAATTTAACATTGCTACTTGATATCAAGTCCACTTTTTTGAAGTTACTCTGGCCCTATCTTCATCTCTTAAGAACTTTACCTTTTTCTTTCTCCAGTTGTCCAGGGAAAAATAAGGTTATATTCCATGAGAGAGACACTTCATTCCACATTCCAGGAGCTCCTCTGATTCTTGATTTGCAGACTTTCCAAGTGTATTACCATGATTTGATATCAGGCATATTGCTCATTATTTGTATTCAGATACTCTGTGATTCTGTGAAAAAGGTACTGAAACAACATTCTCAGTAACAGTTGCTTTTTTTTTTTTTTTAAGACAGTATCAGATCTTTCCATAAGTACACATCCCCTCTGTTATTTCTGAGAACAAACTGAAATAAAGCATACAATGCTCTTGGAAGTGATTGGTTAATCCTCACTCTCAGATTTTAGCAGTGTCTTTGCAGGACCTGTGGCTTTATCGTGCAAAGTGCTGATCAAGATTAGTTCCTGTTCAATTATAGGATGTCTGCAGTAAAAATAATTTCCATATGTGAATGGTGTAAGCTTGTAATTTAGGCTATTACGTATTATTATTTAGCTTAAATAGATTTGTAAGTTTAATATATGTAGGCTTTGCTCTTCTGTGTATGGAGAACAAATAACATAGACTTTCCTTTGTTGTACAAAGTTAGTACTCACAGAAATAGTACCTATATGTCATCAAACAAACTGCTAGCAAGCTCTGGGTGGTTACATATACCCAGCTCATTTTTGAACTAAAACTTTCATAGTACAGTGTTTTTGTTTAATGGATACATGGTGGTTTCATATAACACTAAGGCTTTAAAGATTCCACAAATGTCGCTTGTTAAATAACAGTTTTTCATGATTAATCATAAGAACTGCACTCAACCATAAGAAAGTTACCACTTAACTCTCTACCTGTCATTACTCCTGTTTCATTACTGTCATGACTGAGAGCACACAGTGAGCCAGTGAGCTGTGGGAAAATATTCTGTTTTTCCAAATTCTTAATGACCATTCTTAGGTATTTTTCAAATTATTCCCACACAAAATAAATAAGCAAAAACGTAAACCAAATTGGAAAAAACAACTAGCAGGAAATTGAAATAGAGTGTTATGACTAAAATCATATTTAAATTGGGCAAATCACTTTAGGCATGCTGTAGTCATCTCCCAACCCAAACTCCTGCTCTGCCCAGACCAATATGTGTACCTAAATGTGTCAATTAACATCCTAGGTGGATGCTAATCTCTGAAGATACCACATTTTCTGTTGCAGAGCTGTGCAAATTATATGTAGATGAGATACATGGGGGTGGTAGAAGAGTAGGTTGGTAGAGAGTGCAGAAGTGTTGCCACGGGACAGTATTTTCAATACAGTTAAGGCATTTAGCATTGTTTTGTATGTAGTTTAAGAAAACTGTATGGTGATATGTTGTAATGTTCACACAAGTCCACTGACAGGTAAGTTTTTAAGAATTCAGCAGAACAGTAGGTTCTGGGAGCCTCACCTGTCTAGCTGATGACACTGTCATGAGGACTCTTGAAAAAGATTCCCATTACCTTCCCAGCAGGGAAGTATGTCTGTATGAGACACTAGATCAACTATCTTAGTGTTACCCTATGCCAATATACCAGTAATTTAGGCTTAAATTTTAATGAACAGGGAGGAGTAAATATCTAAATTAGAGATGATGAGCCTTGGTGATTAATTGAATCTAGATTGTGCAAAATGTGTAATAATTAATTAAGTAGATTTTTTTTTTTTTTTAGCCAATCCATGTTGCTGTCCTTTTGATATCACTCATTCAAAGAACAATCATAGTTGATATTACAGAATTTATCCTTGCTCCTCTTAATATTTATATTTCAAAGAAATGTGGTTGCATAACACAGATATAGCTATATGTTTCCTTTCACAGGCATATATTTTGTCTAAATGTCTTCTGAAAATATAAAGTCTACAACTACCTGTAAGGAGTTTGCAGCAAGGAGAGTGTTGGTCTCTTTTCTCATGTAACAAGTGACAGGATGTGAGGAAATGTCCTCAAGTTGCACTAGGGGAAGTTTAGACTGGATATCAGGAAGAATTTCGTAATGGAAAAAGGTGGTTATGGTATTGGAACAGGCTGCCTGGGGAACTGGTGTTGTCCTTGTTCCTAGAGGTATTTAAGAGATGTGTGGATGTGGAATTTAGGGACATGGTTTAGTGGTGGACTTGTAGTGTTAGGTGGATGTCTGATGATCTTGAAGGTCTTTTCCAACCTAAAAAATTCTATGATTCTATAAATAAGACTCTGAAACCTAGTATTTTGTTTATATTTTCAAAATTATTCTCTCTTAATTATACTCTCTTAAGGAAAATCCCTTCATGAGAGTTGTCATGTGGACTCCAATACCAACCTTTTGATGAGTTTGAAAAAAAATGTGGATGGTGGAACTTTGATTAGATCCACAGTACTTTGCTGGCTAGAGGGAGAAAAAGGGAAGATATTCAGGGCTTCTGCAAGGACAAGGAAGGTCCTGTCATTTCTTTACATTTCATAACAAGAGACCTAATTCTTCTTGTTATGTGTCATGTTAGATTTTAAAAATGAAATTGTAAACTGAGGATATTTCTTTAGATGTATCCCTAATAAAAGGAAAGGTAAATAGATGATGTGATTGAAAATGTAGCCAAGGAGATGAACTCTGGCAAGAGCCTCTCTTTCAGAGAGCTAAAATCACTTAATCTCTGTGGTGTTTCTACAGGGTGCTGCCTAGATGCTGGCTCTTCCAGAACCTCTGTCTTCAGGTTTTCATTTGGTTTATGGGGTTTTATTTGTTGGCTCAGAAATCAGTTGTGGCTCTTTGCGATGCAAATGGAATTTGTTTGCTCTGCTAGGGGTACCGTATGTCCTGTCTGCAGAATACGTGGAAGAAGGAGCCAATTCCATAGTATTCACCAATATTAATAAAGTCTATTTTAACAGTGGGAATATTCTCCTCACATAACTAACACATCTCTAACACATATGCTATTTGTAGTCCTGGGTCCTGTGTTGTGAATCCAGAAATTTGTTATCAAAGCTTTTAAAGAAGACAAATGCATGTCTTCCTTACATTTGATTAAAGTTTTGTGTGTGTCTGTTACATTTAAAATGTCTTATGTTTCAGTCAGCCACTGAATCATACTTTGTAAAACTCTTGTCCAATTATGAGTTGTTTGTTCTCCACATAAATGGTCATGTTGTTAGCGGAGGGTTGTCAGACACTGAGAATTGCCAGACATGATATGTATGTGGCTAAAACTTGTCCTGTGCTGTGCATCTAGACTGCTTGTTTTTGTTGTAATGGGGGTTATATCATCTGAACTAAGGGATTTTTTTTTCCTAAATTAACTTAAATATGATCAGGAACTTTTATTTAGAAATGGACATATTCAGTTTGCCTAATTTCTAACCCACCTGAACATAAGGAGTTTGAAAGTTCAGTTAGAATATAAACATTTTTGAACTTATGTTTTTCGTATGCGTGAGTAAGTAAAAGAAAGAAAGGAAGCAAAACCTTTATGAACAACCCAATACACAAATAGAAAAGTAGATTAGATGATGGAAAGAAACAGAAAAAAACAAAAAAACAACAAAAAAACCAAGGATAAATGGAAAGATGATGGAGCAGGAAGATGAAGAAGGGTGGATGATTCTTTCCTTTTCCAAACAAACAAAAACAAAACAAAAAATAAAATAAACAAACAAACAACAACAAAACAAAAACAAACAAGTAAAAAACCAAAAACCACCAAAAAACACAACCCACCAAAACCCAGCAATAAATAGAAGAGACATGATAAGAAATTAATATTGAAAATTAGAGGCATGTAACATCCGCTTTTACGGTAGTTTAGCCATTTTGAACAAATACATATGGGATTACCTACATTATTTACACATACAGTCTTATTATTATTTAGAAAAAGCCTCTGTTTTTAAACAGAAAAGCTTTTGGGAGAGAAAAATGGTTGAAATTAAAAGACTGAAATTTTATAGACTCATGATAGTTTGAAAATCCAAACAATTGTCTAAGAGGACTGGAAGCTGGAGGCTCTGCAGTGTTCATCTATTCTGGCTGTTAATTACTGCAAACCCCGTGGAATTTGCAGATGATCAGAAATACTCAAGGAACTGGACATTCAGCTGTATGGTTACTAGGAAAACCAGGAAATGATAATACAGGTTGAATGTGGTTTATTCATCCTGAAAGTATTTTGTCATTCTTTCTTTCTCATCTGCTGATTCATCAATTTTTGGCCAAGTGGCATTTCACTTTTCTGTTGGGAGTGTTGTGTCTATTGCAAGCATGCTCAGCAGGGAATCTTGAGGATAAATGTACTTATCTTGTGGTGGTGGATAATCAGTGTTACATGTGGTTAACAGTGTTACAAAGTGTGAGACTGCATTGTCTTCCCTTCCAAGCCTCCTTCCAAACTATTCTCCGAGAAGAGATGCTAGTATTAGCACCCGTATGTTCCAGGAGTGCGTCCATCAAGTGCAGATGAACAGAAAAGGAAATGTGCTTAGCTTCAACCTCCCCATCCCATAAACAGGATTTAATAAGGCTTTTGTTACCTTAGGTAGAGTAAATGCAAGGTACAGGAGGTTCTGCTAAGGTACAGGAGGTTCTCCCTTAAAACTAATTCTGAAGGTGAGGAGAGGGACTTTGAAGGCCTCGTTAGCCAACTCCAATGTCTCCTGTGAGGTCAATATGTGTCTAGGGAAGATGAGAGTGAAGGGACAAGGCTGTAGTCTTGGTCAACTAAAGGAAGAAGAGAATGCTCTTGGGTGGATTTTATCTATTTATTTGTGTGTGTGTGTGTATGGGGGGCATATATTGTTTTGAAATTTTAGCTGAAGCTGTCATTATGCTGCTAGAAGATCCAAAAAGAAAACCTCTTTTTCTTCAGGATGGTAGGAGTACTTTGGCTGGAGCTTGAAATTTTTCTGAGTTCAATTTGTATTCTGGCATTGGACAGTTGCTGCTTAAATTTTGATATTAAATTTGATTTCTTTGGTAGTTGTGCCAGAAAGAAAGCCAGTTAGACTGGGCAAAGATGCTTGGATGTAGCTGAAAATTGTAAATTAGTTGTAAAAGGAGATAACCAAAATCATTATAACATGCCTGATAAAAAACTTGTTAACATTTAAACACATGTTTAAAAGTTGTTTAATAACACTACAAACCAAAGAGAAAATACATTTTTACACAACAGACTATGGCTACACTAGTAGTTCTTCTCACTTTATGGATGATGACCACTCAACTTTTGGATGGTGGTCACTTTCTTGATTGTCAAATGTAGCCAGAAGCGCTCCCTAAGCTGTTAGCAAGGGTAAGTGGAGTGTGGTCAGTATCACCTACACTAGTTAGATTTAAAATGCTAACTGGAAAGTTGGTGCAAGAGGGAAAGGTTATGTTTTCTTTGCAGAGGATACACTGCATACTTTCCATACAAAACTGGGAATGCTTCACCAAGCATTGAGTTTGATGGCCCACTCGTTATTTCTCTGTAACATTTTTTTTTTCTTTGAATTTAAAATATGTTTACCCTTGGCCATGGAATGCATTTCAGAGAAGCAGTGCTTTCTAGTTTTCCTCCCACAGTCCTGCTCAGCAACCATGTGGTTTCCCTTTCAAAGCGAACTGCTTAATTGTGTTTGAAATCATCCATTTGGTATATTGAATGGCAGGTCAGAAAAGCTACCACTACCACAGAGCTTTTGCCAGAAATAAATGCCTGGCTGCAAGTGATTCTGAGCCATGGAAAACAGCAGTGGGATTTTAAATTGGTAGTTCATGGGTAGACAGTTGTTGCCTGTGCTCTTTGGTATCATACCGCCAAAAAAGTAAAAAACAAAACAAAACAAAACAAAAAACAACCTTGCAACTATCTGTGGAATTCTTTGTTCATAGGAGACAAACTTGGCACAAAACCAGCAGTGGGCAAAATTGCAAGGTGACCCAACTCGAGGCTCTTCATACACCTCCTTGGAGTGCCATTCTGTACACTGTTTGGTGACTTGAACCTAATGCAGCTGGATTGAAAGGCAGACCCAGTCCATCTCTATTAGTTTTTGTTTGTTTGTTTGTTTGTTTTTGAGGAGAACAGATGCTGAATTCAGATCAGGAGTTAAAAAAGGGAGGCAAACATTTCCCGAGGTTTTACCTTATTCTCTCTACCTCTATTCCAAATAAATTCGTGATACTTATTAATTACAATTTCTTGCTGCAGAACTTAGTGAAATTGAATTTGACAAGATAAATCAGCCTCACATGCATCTTCAGAGTTATCAATAGTATTTACAACCACAAAAGACAGTTAATTGAATAAGAATTGAATACGTAAAATGAAATTACCTGGTGAGGAGCAAATAACAATTTATGTGAGTGTTTTTTCTGAAGATGCAGACAGATGCAGAACAGAGGCATATCATATTCAAGGAAAATCCTTTTAAGGCTCAAATAAGGAATTAACAGGTCTTCAAGAAAAAGTAAATTTCAGGTTCATCTCATCCATGAATAAAAATTGTAACAATATGCCAGTAACTAACATAACAATTATAATGGCAACTCCCTGTATTTTTCAACAAGATTCTTGATTCTAGAACAGGTCCATCTAAATATTGTACTTGATCAAATTATTTGTAGTAATGTACAAATAACGTAGAAAAGTGTAGTAGTTTATTATTAGTATTAGTAGTAGTAGTAGTAGTAGTAGTACGCTTTGTATACATATTTATATGTTCAGTATTTCATCTTCCCATAATAAATTCACAGAGATTTAAGAAGCACTTAGTGACTGGTAAGACTCCATGAAATGTGGGTGAGTGATTGCAATGCAGTTCATACAATAGCAGTTATGTATTTCCTGTTGCATGAACTGTATGCTGTGGTGTGTATGGAAATAGAGTGTTGTAAGTTATTTAGAGAAAAGCACTTTTGCTTTGTGGAATGCAAGAATTAATTAATTAGTAATCCCTTTCAAAATTTCATTTCCAAACCTCATAGGTTAGTGATATAGTTGTGGTATCTTGGTTCATCATAGTGCAGTAGATTTTTCCAGCTTTTAGTAACCAATTTTGGAAGAATCCTTTCTCCTGGTGGAATTTCACAAGGGAAAAAAATGAAATTTAGATCATGAAAGTTCTTAACAAGGCTGCAAACCTTTCCCCCACTTTTACAATGATTTTGATATACTTACTACTTACTGACAGCTGTACTGTGGTTTGGATTTCCATGCATTTTTATGCTTCATTATTTTCTTTCTTAGTGGTTTTCACAATTCCAGAAAATTATATATGGATCTGTAATTGTGGGGAGAATTGTGCGCAAGGGAAGGCAGGGGTGAAGAAGTCCATTGAGTCACAAAGTAAATACAGAGGATGGTTTCTGATCACAGACTTCCATCAGATGCATTATGTGTGCATATATGTTTTATGGAGAATTGGGAGAATTGAAAGGAACAAGAGCGACCTATGCTATTTGGTTTGGGTTGATTGGCCAAAAGCAGAAATTTACAGTCAAGCACCAAATAATATCAACGTATCTTTCTTTCTTTCTTTCTTTCTTTCTCTCTTTCTCTCTTTCTCTCTTTCTCTCTTTCTCTCTTTCTCTCTTTCTCTCTTTCTCTCTTTCTCTCTTTCCTTCTTTCTTTCTAAATTTTCAATATTTACAGAAGCTAAGACTTCATTTTCAGATTTTTCATTACAAATTTTTCTTCAGTATTTCCCAAATTTGTTGTCACATTTTCTGTCTTGTAAATTGATGTTTATCTCCTGCTTCATTAAATAGTATTCAGTCTTTGCAGAACTGCTGATAAGAAACCTGTCCTCCAATACTTTTATGAAAGTGTAAATACTGTAAAAGTAACTTTTATAATTTAAATCATTTTTTTTTTCTCCCTATGTCTCCTCAAATCAATGACCTGTCTGCTGCCAGTTACGTCTGCATGACTGAATAGTTTGTAATGATGCTATGGTATTTTCTTTTGGTGTTTTCTCTTCCTAGACATTAAAACTTCCTCTGCTGAAATATGAATCATTGTTCTGAAGCATTCTTCAAATACAGAAGTTATTGTCTTTCCTCTTTCAGAGATATCAATGATGGCTTCAGTTAAGAATAGTTGATACTAAAGAGATACAAACTATACAAACTTTGTTCAAGAATTTGAAATTTTTTGATTATAGTACTAGGAGAAAGAGCTTATATTTTAAGCTAAAGAGTGTTAAAACCAACACCAGTGACGTATAACCATTTTGGGCTGGGTTCTCTGCTGTGTGAAGAAGCCTTTATGCTACTCTGGTAACAAAGTAGGTTTTAGTAGGTTGGTTATAAATTACACAGGAGAAATTCAGAATGGTCTGTGATTTTTATTCTTCACAAGACTTTGTCATCAGAAATACTGAGTTCTGAGTGCTCTAACATACTCTTGCAGAACAGAGAGAAATGCTAAATCATAATACAAAGGAAGAAGCCTACCTGTTGAGAGAAAAGCAGCAAAACCACTTGAAATCTATTGGTATGGCTGCTGTAAAGTTGTGGCTACTGTAAAATAAACCCTTAGACATAAAAGTTTTACATGTACTGAGCACGGAGCAGTAAGTCAATGCTGTAGCATGTTGGTTTGTATCATGCGAGTATATTGTACTCTATCAGTCATATTGTAATCTCATTTAAAAAAAAAATATTATTTTTTTTTCTGGCAAGACACAATTCCCATATAATCAATCTGGTTGTCATTAATTACATTGCAGTTTTCTACGTGAATGCCTCCCATATCAGCCATGCAAACGTTTTGTTTAGATCAGAATCATGCTAACCGGGCTACAATTTTCCTTGGTATGTTTATTAAATTTTAATACTATATTCATTTTTTCCTAAACCTTTGAAATATCATCAGTGTTCAGATTTTTTTTTAAAGTCATTCTCTCTTACCTAAAGAACTCAGTTACTTTTTTGATGGTGTTATTAATATTTTGTTTTAATATTAAAAATTCCTTAATGTCCTCCATGGCAGATGACAGGATAGAAAGTTGCAGAATATTTTTCAAGTATTCAATTTTATCTAGTATTTCATTTATATTCTGCAATATCTAATTCTGCAATTACATAACAGGAAATCTCCTACCTGCATTGTGATAAACAAGGTGTCAGACTTATCTGAAATTGGATATAGTCATCAGGTAAGGATTTATTTAAAGAATCCCTTGCTTAATCCTACTGTCTGTCTGTTTTTTTCATTAATTTACTAGCTTTTCCCACCAAGTACCTCTGTTACCTGGCTACCTCTTTGTAACCATTGCAATCAGTGTCCCTGCTTGTTATAAGTGTGAATTTGACTTTCATCTCCTTTATTAAACGTTGTTGTTTTCATTGAACAAAATCTTCTCTCATGAGAAAGAAGCTCTTGAGGGGTTGCCAGTTAGCATTGGCATTTTTCTGGTCTTTCTCCCATGCTGTTGACTGCCATTGGGGTGATTGCTCTGTAGCCATGTGCACCATGGGGCTATGCTCACTGGTGAAGCCAAGGAACATGGGGATGAATGGTGTCAACAGCTGAGGAGAGGCCAAGGAACTTAATGAGATCACTTCAGAATCCTACAGGAAGCTGTCCTGTGCTATAGTCTACTTTGAAGGCCAGAGATTTTGGTGCATCTTTCCATGTGTGGTACTTCTTCATGTTAAAGCTGATGGCAAAGATGAATGATAGGGATTTACAGTGATGACTATCAAACCAGTACCAAAGAACTTTCACGTCATCCTGAGTGATGTTTACTCATCTGTGAGTAAACTGTGCACTGTAACTGTGCACTGCACATTTTTTTTCATTAGAGTTAGGGCTATCATAAACGAGATTTGTTGACCAGATTGGAATGTCCTCTTCTTTGTTCAGCTCTTGTTTAAAAAGTATTACATAGTGTTAAAAAACATGAATGCTCTCAATCACCTTTATTTAGTTGTTTGCATCTACTTCAAACTCTGACTTTCTAAGAGGTCTTCCCTAACACGGCAGGGTTTTTTTTTTTTTTTTTTTTTCTAGGTTCCATAAAAATCCAATTGTTTTAGCAGAAAATATTACCCTGTTTCTTTCCTTTGTTAGGTATCCAATCCTTTATGATAATTTTCCAGCCTAGTCATGGCTGAGTGAACTAAAACATTCGGGGCTGTATTTAGAACAGTTTGGACTCAAATGAAAAACATGCTGATAACCACTGAAAGTCCTGTACAAGATGCTGGAACTGCGCATGCCTTGAGAACCCTACTACGTAAAAGGAATCATCTCTGTTTTTTTGTTTCTGTTGTGTCAGGATGCTATGGCAGTTCAACACATGCGAGATGCCAGGGAGCTGGCAGTGAGATTTGGTGCCAGCTGCTGTGGCATCATCAGCAGCTTGTTTAAGTTTCTTTAGACTGTGAAAGTTGTTCACAGTAATTTTTTATTGTAGTTTTCACCAAAAGCACTGGGCTACTTAAGACTGAACACAAAACACGTGACATTGCTGGTAAAAGAGCTCTCCAGGAGTGAAAGTTGTTCTCTTTTGAATGCCTGCATGCATAGAGGTCTGCCTCTTTTCTGTAGTCATCTTTTCTTGCAGATGCTAATTCTGCTAATTAATTCCAAGTCAGTTTTGACTAAATTTATTAGATCTGGTAATCTAGAAAGAAATACTGTGGCATATACTTCATAAAACCATCTACTTCTTATATCTTTATGCGACTAATTACATAGATTTGGGGCAGGGTGGAAGGCTTGGCATTTTGAAAACTGAAATGTAGAAAAGTAAGGAGTGAAAAGTATTTGTGACGATATCTGATTATTTTTTTTTCCACAGAAATGCAGTACCATTGTGGGAACAGGTGGTAGTGACATTGATTAGATCTAATCATTTGCTGTTTTAGCAACACAAACTGTTGTTCCTTACTCCCATTTGAGATCCAACTGGGGACCACTGGGAAAAAAAAAAAAACACAAAAAAAATGTACCTTTGTGTACCATATCTGTAATTAGAACATTCTGACCTAGGAAGAAGTATGTCATAGGTTATAAGGCAGGAGTACTAACTGGCAGTTTTGTTAGGAACCTTGCTCATGCACTCTTTATCAGCTTCTGGTAAAAAAGCAAGCAAGCAAACAAACAAACAAACCAACAACCAGTCATTAGAAACCACAGCAAAGCTGTGGCTTCAGATTTTCTCTTTCCTCTCTGTACAAAGAGATTTGCTTTTCCTTTTTGTTATAGGAAATGTAATGGGTTGCTTTCTTCTCACATTTTCATTTCAAAATAACAGGGAAAAAATGAACACACTCAGGACAGAGGTAATTTTACTCCATCTTTTTTAGGAAGAACCCTTGGTTGGGAGTGTGGCTTTTAGTGCCAGCTGGTTGCACAATTGCACCAATGAACCACAGCAACCCCTTAGTGTGCTGACACAGCTGGGGGAAAGCTCATGTGGGTGCCAATCCCTCCTCCAACCATCCAGTAAGAGAAACATGGTGGCAGAAGGAGCCCCAGTTCAACGTCACAGGGAAGGGAAAGGGAAGGCAGTAATTTCAACGCTGGGGACACAAGCCAAGCCAGGCAGGGTCTTCTGCCATGTCCCAGAGCTGTGCTCCGCAGAACTCAGTGTGACCTTTGCATAGGTAGGAACAGGTGTTTTACACATTGCAGGAAAAAATAGTGCTGTGTAAGTTTTCAGAACAATTACCAGTCCAGGTAATGACACCACATTTGTGAAGAAAATGCAGTATAGAGTGAAAAAGTACAGCAGAGATTAATACGGGCTTCAAGAACTGCTCAGATGTACCTCAAGCTAGCAGAAAAGAGTCAGCTCAGTGTTAGAGAAAAGGGAAAGCCTTCCAAATCAGAATGACTTTTAAATCCTTACAGCAATTCTAACTCCACTTTTGAAAATCACAGTTAACAGAGGTGACCATATTGCAAATATGGTTTTATTTAAAAGCTTTTAAACAATGCTGGGGAAAAAAAACCTGCTACTCGGCTTGACCTTAGCTCGGTGTGTTAGCAGTACACATGGTAGGAGGCCTTTTTGGTAATGAGAAGCAGCTGTTACTGCCCTCAGCACATAATCTACAAAGCTATTCAGTGGAAGTGAATAACTATTTATTATCCCTTTTCTTGCAAAACTTTTAGGACTAAACAGTAGATTCATAAGCATGCCAGAAATAGCACCTCATTTTCATAGAATAAGGTCAAAACAAGCCATTGAAAACTGATGATCACCTACTTTATGAAACAAAAAATGAATGAAATATCTGATGCAAAGCAACCACACATAGACATCTCACTGTCCTGCACTGCAAAGTGGGTAGCTCCTTGTACCTAATTGTCAGTTGCTGTTTAGATTTTTCCCGAGTGACATCACTACTGAATTTACTATTTGGTAAATGATATGTGATAGATCTCCCGGTCTCAAAGGACACTTTCAAAAAAAAGGAAAAAGATTCCCAGGAAGAGTAGATCAAAGAGAAAATTCACTCTCAGGACATGCTCCACATTCCCTTTTTCTTGATAATAGAGTTGAGAGTTAAAAATTAGGTAGATATTAAAAATTAGGCTGTTGTTTTATCCACAAAAGCTTATGTCTTTCATAAGTCTGTGTGAAAATCTGAGGGACATGTTCAGCTTTCTCTTCAGCAGGGTGTAGCTCTTTTCTCACGAAAATGTGAAGACTAGTCCTGACAGAATGAAAATGATGGTATAACTGCTGATATCGTTGCACAAGGATTAGACTAACCTGAACTACATACATTAAATCACGTAGCTCCACAGAGCTATGAACTACAACAGGTTCCAGAATTCCTTTGCACAGCAAATTAAAAATCAGGGGAATCTGTGTACATAAGAGAACAATGAGGCTTTTATGGATCTATTACTGAGTTCTAAATTCTCAAAAATACACAAAGATAGATTTTTCAACGTAAGTTCACAAATTTGATCTGATTTAGTGGATGTATTTGTAAAAATGAAACAGGAAAGATCCTTAATAAGTGGCTTTAACTACAGTCAGATTCTCTCTGCTATGTTGTCAGTGATATTTCTTGTATCCATTGGAGTCCAGTCCACAGAGTTACATTAGCTGTAAGCCTATCATCTGACACTGTCTATTTTAAAATTAGAGATATGGGAAGTGTGACTTTAGGCAGGTGAGTAGACAATAGAAATAGTTGAGGAATCAACTGAGAAATGTGTGTGTTTTGCATTTCCTAGATACCAGGCCATCAGTTAGGTGGATTAAACTGTTATTGATGTTGGATAAAACATGGAGAGTTTACATTGTAGCATGTGATTTCCATTTCTTTCAACAAGGAAAAAAAAAAAAACAGAAGAAAACAAACTGATTTGCAGAAATTCTTATTTTCCTAAAGTAAACACAGTTCCAGGAGAAGAAGAACAGATTTGTGAATATATAGTTATAAGTTGATTTCTTTACCTAACAGGCAAGAAACTTGAAGCTGTCTGCTTTGCATGGCAAGTCTTGGATATTCGTTATGGTTTATAACAGTAAAGTCTTAAAAAAAAAAAAAAAAAAAAGCCTCTTAACGCATGTTTCTCATGTAATAAGGAAATTAAGAAAGATAATTTGCTTTGAGGGTCTACTTATTTGTCTTTCTTTTGCTTTGTAGACTACTGCTGACCATGATGACTTAATCAATCCCGAATCTGAAAAAAGTATCTAAAATCTATTCAGTGTTGTTTATTTTTCCTATGGATTTTAATTAACATAAGACTACAGCAGAATGAATTTTTCTTTCCACAATAGTTGCCACAGAAACATGACCCACCTCTAACCTTAATATTGCAGAATAAATATGAAAATGGTTAAAGACAGAGCAGTTTTTTCCATTTAATAGTTCTGAGAAAATTGGAAGCATATGTTTAAGCAGTGTGTCATGCTTTTCCTTTTTGTTTTTCTGATAAAATTCAAATGAGAGCAGGTTCAGTCCTTATTAGCTCCTTCAATAGCTTAAGGATTCCTATATATACCTACATGCCTTTTTTTTTTTTTTTTTTTAATATATATATATATATTTCCCGGTTGTCTCATTATGTAGCAAAAGAAACCCCTGAACTGGAGTGTAAGCAGGTGATGTCTCCACTTGTACTGCTGAAACTCAGTTGACTTCAGCAGAGCTGCTCTGTATTTGTCTCCATGTAAGCAGGAGGAGGCCCTGTGCTCCTCAGGGGCTCTGGTGTCTTGGTAAGGTGTTGGTCACTAACCCAAAAGCATTAACCACAATCTGTGAAGTTCTTTAAGGAAAATGTCCATTATGATGAGGAAAGCATGTGAAAGTGTGGATATGACTGGTGGGAAGAGTCGGGTAGCTTCACCATGTCACACCATTGTCAGATGGGGCTGATAGCAGATCACCACCTTCTGTTCTTAGTTTCAGTCCACATCACTGATATTTGGTGAAGCACACCTGGGCTGTGAGGAGCAGTGGGATGTCATTAAAGACGTGTGGAAAAGGGACCAATTTTAATGAGTACTCATCAATTATCCTGACAGAAGGCCAGGAAGGAGCAAAGCCACAGAGATAAATGGTAGGCATGAGCTGATATTTTAATGATTGTTCTATGGCTGTAGGTGCTGTCAGAAGGGATTCTTTCAGTAATTGCAACTCCAGTGTGCAGACTGCAGGCTTGTCTCAGTGAAAACAGCAACAGGACTCCCACCAGGAGCTAACAGCACCCCTCCACTGCCTGCAGCTGCCGGTGCTTCTGCCTCCAGAGCAGAAAGTTCATTGCATACACTGATAACGTGTGAAATGCAAAAATGTTGGCTGCTGGAGAGAAATTGGTTGCATCTACTGATTGTTTGCAAGTCCTGGGCTCTAGTGCTGGAACCTCTGGTAGATGTATGCTGTTTTCATTATTCCTAAATCTTATCCTGCTCTGCCCACCCCATGGTAGTGTACACATGGGGTGGGCAGACTCCAATTTCAAAGACCATCTCATATGACTCTTTAAAGAGCTGTGTTGCTCTATCCAGAATCTTTGCCCTTCTTTCTTCCTTTCGTCCTTTCTTCTTTTGCTCCTTTCTTCCTTTTCACCTTTTCTTCTTTCCTTCTTTCTTTTGTTCCTTCTTTCCTTTCTTTCCTTCCTCCTTTTTTTCTTTCTTTCCTTCTTTTCTTTCTTCTAAGCTCTTAATTGTACTTATGAAATTTGACTGGCAGTAGAGGTCGGTGAGTTGAGTCACAAATCCCTCATGTTGATGTCTCCTTTTCAGGTATCAAACACATGCACGTTTAATGAACAGAGCCCTTCAGGCTAGAAAAATAAACATTCAGATGAGACCCTTTTCCCACTGCTACCACAACCCTAACTCACAGACAAATGAAAACCTGATGAAGGATATATGACAGGACCTATTCCACTCCCCCTCAATGACCTCAATCTATCATGAATGCAACTGGCCTGTATCATGGCAAGCAACCCAGGCAACTGTCAGTGCTGTCAATAAATCACTGCACTCCTGAAGTTATGAGCTCCCCACAAATGTTGCTATAATTCTTGATGTTCAAGTAGTCACATGCCTTAGGGTTGCAAAAGTTTTGAGCGAGGTTTGCTCATGTTGGTGTTATGCTCATTAGATCAAAAAGAAACACATTCTCTCACAGAGGAAGGAACGGGAGCGAGTTTATTGTTGCTTCATTCTCAGCGCAAAATGCCTCCTTTGTTCTCCTGTCGGTAATAAGCGGAGGCACCCACCATCATGAAAAGCATATGACAGATGCCTTTCATTCTTAGAAGAACAGAAGGCTTTCTAAAAAGAGTGGGACTTCTGGTTCCTCTGAAGTAGTTGCCATGCAAATAGTGACTGGTAGGTAGTACCGTGCTGAAGACAGCTTTCGGTCTGTTTTGCGTGAGCGGCAGTGCATTTGTGGGAGCTTGGCTGAGCCTTATTTCTTTTAGTTATTCTATCCAATTTCTGTGTCTTTCATCTTATCCACCACAAAACAGAGCTGCTTTTCAGTAATGGAGAGACTTTCTTTTTCACATTTCAACCACTGGTTCTTTCTGTTCTGTGTTGCATGTACCGATGTAATGATCATAATAATAACACAGTAAAAATTCATTTTCATGTATGTTTCTCCTATGGAAATGTGATTCCAGTTTTGTTAAGCACAGTTAAGTTTCAATGGACTTGGGCCCAGAAAATATTTTGTGCAGTGCTAATAGCAGTATGCCTGATGGATGGCACCACAGCCAGTCTTTGCCTCATAGCGCAGTGCCTTGTAACCTCTCATTGTGCAATGCAGTGTCAGGAGCAATATGTTCACCACCTATTTCGTTCCTAACAGGACTTTGTTGCTGTCTTCTTTTGAAATGATGTAATGCAGCAGTTACTTCTGTGCTGAGAAGAGAGGTGCTTGTGACTGTCTCATGCTTTAGTTCTTTTGCTTTTATGTTTTAGTGGTATTATGCTCAAAGAAGACAGCATCTCTCTTGATAAACTTGTCCTATGTGCTGGCTGTCACTTTTGTCTTTTTGCTTCCTTCAGAATGACAGATATGTTGCCACTGAGCAAGCAAAGGCTTCTTATCAATCAGTTAAATGCATTTCTGCTTAGGATGAATAAAATACACATTTATTGGCACATGCTAGGAAGAAAGGCAAGTGGAAATAAAACCTATTTTTTCAAAAGGAGAACCTCCTCAGATGCACAAAGGATAAACTAACCATCCATATTGTGCTAGAAGCAGAAACTTGGACAACACTTTTTATATCTGCTTTGAAATATATTAGTAATATTAATAATAGTTTTGTTGTGCATAAATGCCTAGGATTAGAAACAAAAAGTTTGTAGGGAGGAGCTGTAGCCTTTGTTACACCAGCTGGTATAATATTAAAAAGCAGACAAACAAACAGCAACAAAAACACCCCAAGTTTTATGGCACAAAAAAGTCTTTTTCAGCTCTGAAACACCAAACTAAGGAGATTAATTCCTCCATTCTTGCTTTAATACTATATTACTAGATTATTCACTTGTGAGAAAATAAGGCTGCAACATCTAAGAATTATGCTAGCAGAAAAAATAGCTAAATATTTATTTTATGATCCTGGGGTGAAATCAGTATTGACACAAATTATGAAGAAACAGACTATTTAAGATAATCAGGAAAAAAATCAAATAAGCAAAAAGTCACCTGGCAAGGACTATTTGAAAGGAAAGAAAAAGCTCTTTTTATACCTATCCTGGAACACAGACATACCAAGATGTCTAAAAAATATCCATATCCATGTATACAAAACTGTAATACATCCTGCCACAAATCTCATGTATCCACTTCTTCATTTTATGTTGCCTGTTGCTCTCATTTTGGCACATAATAGCCCTTAAAATATCTTGTACCTAATCTTCCAGAAGGCCCATGTGTGGATGTAGACTCTTTAACTAGAGCCCTTGAATGTCCATGATTTCTGCTCAAGTGCTTTAAAGTTGAACATGTCTGTAAAGTGTACAGATCATGTCATATATTGTTAGATTTGGCCCTAATCTCAAATTATTTTGCCAAAAATATCTTGCTGCTACTTTTATAGATAAAACTATTCCACCTTGCCAGATGCATTTCTGCCCAGCAGCAGTGTTTCAATACTCTCTTATTTTTTGGGTGGAAATAGACAAGGGATGAAAGGACTGATGGATCGTCATCATCTTATCCATGCAAATGCCCCAGCCACTGGTGGAGCTGTGCCAGTGGGAAAATATTGCCCTTGAATCCCATTGCCAAAAAGGCCCTTGTGTAGGTCAAAGACGGGATTTCCCCAACCCTCTCCCTTGTCCTGCTACAGCTGGACAAACAGGGTTAATTTTAATGTATCTTGTTACTCAGATGCCATTCCATATGTCCTAATTAACCCTGTCTTATTCTGGCTAAAGGTTTCTGTTAACACCTTCTTTTCTGTATTTTTTGCATGATGAACAAACAGTCTCATGCACAAAGTTCCATTAACATGCAAATGCCCAAGTTACACTTTGTGTTGAACTTCATTACTATAGAAAGATGCATTTCCTAATGGGAGGTAACTTGGACAAGACTTAGTGCAATTATACAATTTCGGTGACAGCTCAATGTCATGTGGGTGAATACTGCAACATTTTCTCTGGTGTGTTTGCTTTAGTGGAAAATGAATTTTCTTTGAGCATGTATTGCACTCATTTGCTCAACTTTTCTGCTGTATAAGGCAAATGATCTTGCCAAAAAGTAACATTTTAATGTATAAAGAAGAGTTTTCTAGGGTCAAATTTCTGGAATATACTTTTAACAGCATTTTCCATTGGAGACATGTAATAACATGTAGCATGCATGTCCAGTAAAATGATTATGGCTAAGATTTTAGTACTGATTTTCCAAAGAGTCAAACAGGATGATTGCAAACAATCTTCATTATATGTGTATATGTTTATATAGAAAGAAGATAAAAGAGAAATTTTAATTTATTTTTTAACTGTATAATATGAAAACCTGAGCAATTTCTATTTCATAAACAGAAAATTAGGATAAATTGATTAATCTAACAATTGTATTTCTCAAATTCATTTCCATCTATATTGCTTATTTGAAATTATTCACTTGGCTCTGGTGAGTATTGAACGTCACTACTTACTATCTTTATTTCTAACCCAGAAGACAGATATTTCCAATACCATATTCATTTTAATGCGTAATATATAATATTTTGCCTGGAAAGTTGTAATGAAGAGGACCTGGGGTCAGCTGTGTTCTTAACCATCCATCTAACCTTAAGTGCTTATGTTGTTCATGCAAGGATACCAAATTAGCTGCATACCAAATTGAAAATGCAGGAAAAGTGGTTCTGATTCGGAGCCATGATTAGTAGCTGCACAAGTAAAGATACATGCAGTGAAAATGCTGAAGTATTAATTCAATACAGATAGCACTTGTTGGAAATGAGAAGTAGAAACAGCAACGCTGGTCTGTGTCTGTAGTGTGACATGGGCTGTTTTGGGAGTTAACGGCTGGGCAGAGCTGAAGAGAGGTGATAGAATCATACAATGGTTTGGGTTGGAAGGGACCGTAAAGACCATCTGATTCCGCCCCCTCTGCCATGGGCAGGGACACCTCCCACCAGACCAGGTTGCCCAAAGCCCCAACCAGCCTGGCCTTGAGCACCTCCAGGGATGGGGCATCCATAGCTTCTCTGCAACCTGTGCCAGGGCCTCACCACCCTGAGCGAAGAATTTCCTCCTTGCAAATAATCTAAATTCCCCTTCTTTTAGTTTAAGATCATTCCACCTTGTCCTATTATTATCTGCTCAAACAAAAAGTTGCTCTCCATCTTTTTTTTATAAGCCTCCTTTAAGTACTGAAAAGCTGCAATGAGATGACCCCGGAACCTTCTCTTCTCCAGGCTGAACATCCCCAGCCGCCTCAGTCTGTCTTTGTAGGAAAGGTGCTCCAGCCCTCTGAAAATCTTTGTAGCCCTCCTCTGGACCCACTCTAACAGCCCCACATCCTCCCTGTGCTGGGGACCCCATGCCTGGATGCAGCACTCCAAGTGAGGCCTCACAATGGCAGAGCAGTGGGGCACAGTCACCTCCCCTGCCCTGCTGGCCACCCCTCTGTTGATGCAGCCCAGGATGCAGTTGCCCTTCTGGGCTACAAGCATGCACTGCTGGCTCATGTTGAACTTTTTGTCCACCAGAACCCCCAAGTCCTTCTCTGAAGGGCTGCCCTCAATGAGTTCTTCTCCCAGTCTGTGCTCATGTCTGGGATTGTCCCCACCCAGCTGCAACACAACTCCAACACTTGGAGGTGTTGAACCTCATTTGGTTCATGTGGGCCCACTTTTCAAGTTTGTTCAGGTCCCTCTGGATGGCATCCCTTCCCTCTGTTGTATCAACTGCACCACTCAGCTTGGTATCATTGGCAAACTTGCTGAGGGTGCACTCGATCCCACTGTCTGTGTCATTGAGAGATGTTAAACAGCACCAGAACTCTTAAACTGTTCTGTATATCCACACAGGGGTTTTGTACTATTTATAGGAAGCCCTATGCATTTTGGACCTGCAGAATGTTTTGGGCTGTGATGATACTTTGTGGCAATTAATTTTACAGCTTCATTATTTTCTTGCTTAAAGGAATATGTTTTACTCTTTAATTAGCTACAGTTTGGTATTGAATAGTCCCTTCTTTTTGTAATTATTTTGAGTAATCACAAAGTAGTGAGGTCCTCAGTCACTGTAGTTTTGAAACGTGGCTATCATTTCTCCTCTTATGAGTATCCTCTGTGAACTACCAAATATTTTATTTTCTTATGGAAGTCTTTTCATGTTGTTATGCCATTCTTTTGAGACCCTTCTATTGTTACAGCATCTCTTTTACAGTAGCCAGAGTTGTAGACAAGTACCCCACTGATTTACTGAGTGACTCTATAATCCCTTTGGTATTATTTTATGCACATATGCTTTATATATCCTTAAAAACCCACATCTGTCCCTGCACATTTCAAAAGATACTTGCACATAGTGTCACTAACATTTTTTATGAATGGTTTTCATACTGTAGAAGACATTATTTCTTGCTATACGTATTGTTTTCCATGACTTTCATCTGCCAGGTTGATGTATAGCTGTAGCTTTCTCAAATCCTCTGAAATTCTTCATGCTGTTCTCTCATCTCAACAAATTGAAATCATTTTGCCTTTATTTGTCATTGTTTTTTGTCTTCTTCTGGCCTTTTCTGCCATTCTTGAGTTACTTGTTTGGAGAATTTCTTGAAAAATCTTAGCTGCCAAACGCAGTGCATTTATAACATAGCCTCTGCTTCTGGTACAGTTATATCTGTCCTGGTGTGGTGTTTCTTGTGAAGAAGTATCTGTTAAAACATCAAATATTTATCAAATATTAAAAATACAATAATGGCTTTGCTCACACTTTGCTCACAGTGTTTGTTTCATTGTTTTATGCAATCAATATTGGAGTGCTGTGGTATATGCAATATCATAATTGTTCTCAAAGTCTGAGAAAAGGACAGGTCACATTCCAAATGAAATACTTTTTTAGGTAGTGTGAAGACAGATACTATTATTTTAGGTAGGTTTAATCCAAACCTCTGTAATAATGAAAAAGCATAATCTCTATAAGGGGATCAGTAAATGGGTTTTGAACCGTGTTAATGGCTCATAGAAATCCCAACTGGTTGTGGTGGTCCATAGACACTGGTTGCAGAGTCTCTGCCCATCAGGGCCACAAGGCGTTTGGTTTTGGTAAAATGTACAGACTACCAGTAAAATATGGGGGTTTTCCTCAATTGTACATAAAAATCAGAGCTAAATGAGGAAAAAAGTGAGGAAGGAATTTCCCAATTAAATACTTTAAAGTGGAAAATAAAGCAAAAGTTGTATAATGTCCCAGACTGAGTTGTGCTGGAATATCTGTGTTGTGAAACAAATGATTTGTGTGTGCTGTGGAATTTTATTTTAAGAAAGATCTTTAGGGATCTGTGATGTCTGCAGCTTAGTACTGTGCACAGTAAATAGTTTAGTTTAGCAGAGAAATGGTGCCAGAACAACGGCAACTTTAAAGTCTCCAGTTCCACCCTCTTCAGTGAGTTGTAACTGCTTTAGGATCTAGTTGCATTTATTTTATCCTGTGATGTACTACTAAATTTCTCAAACTCTTGGACTGTCCTGCTGATTTTCTACTGGAGGTCCATTTCAAATTGAGGCCCTGGAATTTCTCCTGATTTATTTGAGGGTCTGAGTGCAGAGCTCCTCACTGCATCCCTAGCAGCTCACCAATTTTGGCAGCACATATCAAATAAAAAGAAGAAGGAGCTCTTGTTGTGGGGAAGAAAGCTGACAAAACGTACATGTTTCAGGAGAGAGAGAGAAAGAGACAGAGAGAGAGAAGATGGCCAACACATCTAGACTGTCTTTTTAATTAAATACCTTTAAACTTCTCAGTTCTTTTAGAGGACTTCAGAATTGAGGAATCTGAGTCAAAGTCTAAATCTGAGTTTAGATAATTTAATTGGTTGAAAAAAAATCTAATTCCAGGCAACTAACTAAAAAAGTAACACCTCTCTCTAACACCCATCCCTCTATGATAAAACTTAGCATCACAGGAGACCAAGAAGCTTATTTTTCATGAAGAGGTAGGGTACTAAAGCCAGCAGTTTTGCAAAATCTCTCTTATTTATCCTAGAAGAGATTTCTGTTTGCAAGGTTAGCATGTTTGTAGTAATTTACTATGCAACAACATTTTTTAATGTACACAACAGTACCATTGCTGCTATTTACTGTGAGATTAAAAAATTGATTTTTTTTTTTTTTTGTTTCTTAAAAGGTGATGTGCAATGTGCTCTAGGTGAACCTGCTTGAGCATGGGCATTGGATGAGATGATCACAGAGTTCCCTTCCAGTCTCAGTCATACCGTGATTCTGTGTTTTACTGATGACTTGAAATAAAATCCAGTATTTTTATTTTGCTTGAAGAAGTGTAAATTTCATATTAAATTCTGCTTTTAATGAAAACAGAACCAAAATCATAATTACTGTTGAGGAAAGTGACATTTAAATTTCATGTACCTTTAAGGTGACCTAAAGTCCATTATGGAATGCCACATACGGCTTTCCAGGAATATCATTAGGGCCAAAATTTCATCACCACATTTAAATTTTTCCTTTCTCTCTCTCTTTTATTTATTTGTTTGTTTGTTTGTTTGTTTTTCTGTAATGATTCCTAGCAATATCTTCATTGTCAAACCGTCAGCATAGGGATCTGATGTTTTCTTGTTCCACCTTATTCTAATATTTTATGAAGCAAAACATTTTTTTCCAATTCCTATAGGGAACTGACTTTTCAGACAAAGCTCTGAAACTAAACTGTTCTGAAGAAAAAATATAAAAAAAAATCTAAACTGGTTTGATCTGGAAGGGCCTCTTCATCTGTCATGCCATTTCCTTTAAAAAAAAAAAACAACCAGCCAAACAAAAAAACCCCAAACTTTCAATAGCAGTTTTTTGATGATATGGTGATTTGATGCTGGAACAAAGGCAAAATAGAGACAAGCATTATGGTTTCAGTACCAAATATATCTTCCATATTCAGAAATAAAAGCATCTGTGTTCTGCAGTCTGTGGTGCTGAGCGTGTTTTTGTTCACATCAGGATGTTAATATTTAGGAAGCAGAGTTTGGGTGTTCACATATTGTTTTGAATTCCTTGCTGAGGGAATGGTTGGGGTTTTCTTGTGAACTCCCAGCGTATGAAGAAAAAATTACTATAGAAAAGTCTGCCTAAATTCTTCCTAAATTCTTCCCATTTTGGGGGAAGGAGGTGTGTGTGTGGGGGGGAACACTCTTCCCCCCAACCTTTTGAAGTAACAGCAACTGTTCATTTCTAGCATTTAACATCACAGTAAGTGTGTAATACCTACGTACTCTATGTGAACTGCATTTTAAAGTAAATGAAGTTACCCATTTTGTTCTTTAAACTTGTTTGACTCCCAGCACAACATATGTAATATCTCATAACAGACTGCAGACAGGATAATATTTCTGCCATTTGAGTGACCAACAAATCTTTTAATTTATGCGTTTTACTCCATTTTTAAAAGGCTGCTTTGCCAAGTAGTTTTGTTTTCTTGTTAAATATTAGGCACAGACTTTCTTCCCTGAAAAGTTACCAAGAACATGCTAAAACAAACCCCTTACCTTTTAGCAGATTTATTTCAATGGTACGATATGGGAATTTGAATGATTTTCTCGCCACACAAACAGAAAACAAAAACAAACAAAACCAAAACCAAAGCCAAACCAAACCTGTTAGATTTTTAAAAGACATTTAATAATGATTTTAGTTTAACAGAGTCTTTATTATGCTCTTTAACAGCATCCTAAACTGTTGTCCTGTAGCAGTTTGGACATGTCATAGCTCGAATTTGGTAGAGGCTGCTTTTGTGTCAATAGTCAAAATCAGAATCTGGGCCACGTATCAAGCCTCAGGCTGAATCTGTTTCTTTCCTCGTCTGTACTTCTCTGTTGTTGTAGACTTGGAACAGTACAACCAACCTCTGTCCATTTTTATGATTCAGCGTCTGCTGTGCTGAACTACGTCATCCATCTAATGATGTGAGGGGATCAGCTAGGGCAATCTTATAATTCTGTGTGTGTGTGTGTCCTGTTGTCTCCATAGGACACATGGCTGTGAGATGGAAATGCAATTTGGGATGAATTCTGCTGTAGAGAGCTGTGAGAATGATCGATTTTCATTTCTGTAGCTGGCCTGGGAAGCTGCTACCATTTTATTTTATTTTATTTTATATTATTTTATTTTATTTACTTTATTTTTGGCAGGGTGGAGTCAGTTGACCGAGACATATTTTAATATTTCAAATGAAATGAAAAATCAAATTTTGTTTTAGCTTAAACAGCAGTTTTATTAGCATTTAATTTAACCACTCCTTCACTCCCCCTCAAAGTAAGCAAGCAAACAAAATTTATATATTGTTTTAAAGTGAAAAATTCAGTTGATCTGTTAGCAAAAAGCATTCAAAAAATTCCAATGAAACTGTAAATTTTTCTTTTTCTTACTTGGATAAAACCAGCAAATAATGAACAATTAATCATGGTGTTTAGCCTGATCCTGCATTTTAAATTAGTTGTCTTAACAAAACGTTGTGCCCCAAACTGCAAAAATCATAGTGAGAGGCAGGGATGGACTTGGGTCTGTGTTTTGGGTATGATTGATGGAAGGTACTACCTTCCTTTAGAGAGAGACAGAGAGATGTCAGTCCAGAAGGACAATTTGTAGCACAGAAATGAAGAAGGCAACATTAACATTTCAAACAAATTAAGATGGCTAGAAATAGTGAATCTTACAACTTATTGACTAGAAGGTCTTGAGTATCTGAGCCTGGGTAATACTTAGAACCAGTGATGTTGAGCCCTGCTTTTGAATAATTTTCAACATCACGGAATGCGGAATACTTAAATGTAGTTCTTTGTGTTCACGAGGTCTTCATTTCCAGAGTGACTTCCATGGATAAATTCTTTATCTGCACATTGTGGCCACACTTGTTTTTGTGGAACAGGTTACTGATGAAACATCACTGTTGCTACAGCTATCAAATGTTGCTAGTAAATTACCTCACTTAGGGTTTTTTACTCTTTCATGGGCTTGTTAAAACCTTTAAATGACAGCAAGCCGAATTATAATAGGAAAAGTTGCTGCTTATCCTGGAGTTTTTGATGGTTTCTGGCTTCATATCTATCTCTGAAAAGTCATACCGAACCTGAAATCTCAGAGAGAACACAAATAGTGACGCAGTAAGTAATATGATATTATGATATAATAATATCATATAATTATTAATATAATAATATAGCATAACAAGATATGAATCAACCTGGGCTTTTCATGTGAGGCTCTGCTGATGTGTCCATTGCACTGACGTTTGAATGCCTTTGCACAGAACAGGGCATACAGGGTAGCTTCTACTGAGATAGAGTATGGATCTGTAGGCATTTTACAGTGTCCATGCACAGACTGTCATGGGATTTTGATAATGCCATTCCACAAAATGCAGTAGCACAGCTCAAGCAACACACTGCGCTTCAAAGATTTATCCTTTCCTATTTAAGTTGTCAAGTTAAAGAAATCTTCTTTAAGATTTATTCTGTATAGCTGAAGGGGTGAGGAAACAGCAGATAGCAATTTTTTATTCTGAATTTGTTACTCTGGACTATCTTAAAAATTCAAGTTTGTTTTTTTTTGGTGGGATTAGAGAGTAACAAAGAGTTATAAGTTTTTGCTTTACTGTGCTTTATGGGCCTCTATTCAGTGTTAGATCCTATATGCTTTCTCACAGGCTTTCATCCAAGCATCTGTCTAGGGACAATTAGGCAAGTATTCATTTTGAGTATACATTATGAGGCAATTAAATAAGAGCTGCTCTCCTCGGAGAGGAGATGGAGTGAGATCTGGGACATTAATTACCGAGATGTCATGAGAAACTGCAGTGAAGTAAGTCATCTGGTTCCAGCTTGAACTCGCAGCCAAGCTGCAAGCTCGCTGCAACTTGATACTGCAGCAGAGATTCAGAGATAGCCCCTTGCTCAGCCTGGTGTGTGTGTGCTGGCTGGAACAGGGAGGGAGAAGACAGTGAGAAAAAGAAGCTGTACTCTTCTTAGCAATCCTAAGAGATGTGGGAGCTATTCATAAGCAAAGAAAGCAGTTTTCATTAATCCTTTGAGAAGAATATGGAGGGGCTAGTGAAACTTCCCATCATTTTAAGCATCTGTGCTGGTTACTGAGGTGGTCTAGTTAAATGTTTGACCTAAGAATCCGCAGATCTTGCAGTTTAACAAATTTCTCATGGGTCAGAATAGCTGCTTGCATGCTATATGAACACTTTGTTGTTAAGTTTAGCAATATATGTAAAAGAAATTGTTTGCTTCCTAAATTAATCAAAACTTTAGTCTTAAGTAGCAAAACCTTCAGTCAGCAGCCTGCTGCAAACCCCTCTGTCTGGCACAGATTAGTGAATGAGCCTCAATTCTCCATGGTTGCGAGGTCCAAGGCAGCAAGAAGGCAGCTGTAAAACCGATGATTAATTTCATGCTTTCCAAGCTTGTCTCATATTTTCTGCTGGTGAGAGGGATGGGACTGACTCATGATTTCAGACTCCTGCTGGTGAGCTGTGAGATAAGGTGGCAGGCATGATAGCCACATTAAAGCTCGCACAACTGATGAAGAGGAGGAACAGGATGTAGAGGATGATGCTGTGGTTGGAGGACACATCAGGATGTCCAGCAGCAATATTTTGAGGGGAGGCGAAGTGTGTAAGCTACATCAACGCAACCGATGTGAAGGCCAGGGGAAAAGCTGTTCTAGGGATCTGGGCAGGAATGAACATGTGCTTCTCAGATATCTCAGAAGGCCCTGTTAGCTTAGATATAGCATCACTTTAATGCCATTACATGATTTTCAGGCTTCGGCTGGCTTGTGTCCACCTGCCTTGGAGAGTCAACGCTTGCCTGATACTATTCCTCTGTATTGGCTTTCCCAGAGGTGATAAAGGCTTATGTGAGACCTACGAAGGAAAGATTAAAACTTCAAAAATTTCTGAAACTGGAGGTGACAGGCAAAGGGCATGACCTGCGGAGGGTGAATTGGAGATCATGCTTAGGTTATGGGCCCGAGCAATTGAATGGTAAGGTGGAGGAATCACCCATGGTGACAGAGGAATTTGAGTGTATAGAGAGGTTGGAGAGGAAAAAATCCAAGTTAATTTTTATGGAGTTTAAGTTGGCAGCTGGATCTGCACCGGGAGATGCTGTCAGGGAGGTAAGAGAGCCTTAGCAGGCAGCAGGAACCAGGATTTTATGAAGTGAGAGTAGTGTTGTCAAAGATGCCCTTGTGAACCTCCTCAGAAGAGTGGGGAGCTGTTTCAAGAGAGAGGAGGTGGGAAGCAGACCTGAAGGAGGATGCTGATGAAACCTGCTGGACTTCACATATTTTGCTTATGATCATTGAATTACTTTTACACGCGTAAGTTGCTCTGTGCACTCGATGTGTACAGAAATGGGTGATGTATTTCACAAATCCAGCAGGCCAGCACCCTCCCGAAGTACTCTGTTCCTGGTGCAGGTCCCTTGGGGCTTGTCAGCCTGCTTGGTGCCACGTGCCACCAAGTCATTGTCAGGAAAATACTGAGAGAAAACAGAGTGTGGCCCCAGCTTGAGCATGAGTGTATGACCAGCTGACATGGCAGCAGAACTAGCAAGCAGTACAGGGAAGAGTTTAAACATCCCTTATTTAAGTGTCTGGAAGCTGTTTTCTGTAAAAAAGCAGCAAAAACGTCACAAGAATGGATAAATTTAACAGTCCCTGCAAGGAGCTGTCTTTCCGTTCAGCGAGAGGGCTACATGCATTGCAGCAGGGAGGTCACTGCTCATTGGTGTGTAGGAAGTGAGATCTGCTCCTTGCCTTTGCTCTGGTCACACCAGGAGGAACTTTGGGAGTCTGCAGACTTGGAGTGCAGACACTCTGCTTCGCAGCCTTCTCTCCCCCTGCACAAACCCAGCACAGCTTCTGGCCAACTCCTGAGCCCAGCTGAGTAGTGCTTTAAACCGCGTTTATATTTTCCCTTTGGCAAGGCAGGGACAAAGACAATCTTGGATGGAAGTCAAAGCTCCCCAGAGCTGTTCTCGTTTACATCCAGCTGTTCACTGACCACTGGGGCTCTCATGACGAGTAAAGACGACTGTGGGCAACGATGGTCTGTGGACAATTGGTTTTCTTTCTTCTCGTTACATTGGGGCAGGATGAGAGAGAGATAGGATCTGCTATGGTGATTCCTAGAGACACGAATATTTCCCATAGGAAAGGATACGCTCACGCAGCTGCAGCAAGCAATTTGGTGGCTCAGAGGCATGTGAAGGGACATGGTGGGAAAAGCAATGGGCTGAAGGGAAATAAATCGGGCTTAGGGGACTTGGGTGTTGTGGCACTCCACTACCTAACGTTGGCGTAAGGAGAAATTTTCTTGCATTACTCACCCAGATCTGGTTTTCAGAAACATTAGCTGTGGGTAGATGCTTACAAATGAGTCTTTACATTTTTAGGGGGTGAAAAAAAAAGAAAAATGAAAATCTTGCAACCTCATTGCTTAGCTTTCTCTCCTGTTAGGTTTGGGCTAAAAAGCAAGGAATCTTGAAAACCCACAAGTATTTGTATTTAGCAATTCAGTGGTTTTATCTCTGCATGAGACCAGGCTAGGATAGGGAATGCCTTGGAAACACAGATTAAAAAAGCTCTTTAAAAAGTGGCTCCCATCCCCCTCCCTGAAATTTCTGATGGCAAATTAATTAAAATCAGAGAAGTAATCTGACTAACACCTCTGAAACCCAGAGACATGAATACCTAGATCTGAACTTCATTCTATTCATGCAGTGTGGCTGAATACAAATCCTGGGCAACGTTTTAGCCTGGATCCAATCACTGTGTGTCAAAGTAATTTAAAATACATTGTGTTTATTTATTTATTTATTTATTTATGACTTTTCCATCTAGGAAAGACAGTGGGATATATTGCAAAACATATTTAAGTAGTCTAGAAAGTCCAGCCAGTGGACAAGCTGTTTTCAAACCAAGCCTGAAACTAGTCTGCAGTCTGACAAGTTTTCATATTAATTACATTCTCTTTTTGCTAGAAAATGATTAGTTTTTTAAAACACTCTTTTTTCTTGCTGAGTAATTTTCTGAAGTTTCCATAGTGTGTTACTGTAGAACATTGTGACTTTCAAGAGCAAACCACTGCAAAGCGAGTAGCCGATTGTTCAGATTTCCACTAATGAAGAGCAGAAAGGTATGGGCTGCATCAGGCAGCATCTGCTGTTCCACGTTTGCTGGTGTAAATTCTTGGGCTGTGGGATGCACTGCACGGTGAGGCGTGTTATCGGCTTGCCCATGACATGCACTGGGTAGTGACAGCAGGAAGAAGACACAGAGGGGATAGGCAGGAACATGGTAAGGGAAGGTGTTTGGATAGGATCCAATGGAAATTATTTATTTCCTTTTGTTTGTGTGGAACCCAGGGCAGGTACCTCCGCCCCTGCTGTCTTTGTGAGGACAGCTCTGCGGGTGGGATGAGGAGGGTCCTGGGAGAAAACACTCCTCCCTAAGCTCCTGGGCATGTGCACTGGTTCATTGTCACCTTTCCTTCCTTCTCCTGCATGGCAGTTGGGTGCCAGGGGAATTCTTATCAAGCTGCATCATCTGAGATCTGTGTGTCTCTGTGCTCCTCTAAGCTCCCTTCACACCTCATGAAGAGAAAGAGGCACCTCCAGAAAGTGATTTATCACCTAGAGCCCTGGCTTAGGATGGGATGAACCAGTTGTGAGAAGTATTTTCACTGCAACCATAGTGGGAGCAGAGGCTGCTGACTTGGACAAGCTTGTACATTTTCAGAGGCTTAGATTGGATGGTTTGACACTTGCCCTAAGTGCCTAGGCTTGTGGCGATGTGCGGCTTAGCAGGACAGTTGCCGTAGCAAATAAGAAAGCAGCTACAGAATAAGACTAACCTGGAAGCAAGGAGGAAAAAGGAATCAGAATCTCTCACAATGCTTAGTAATGCCTAAAGCTGTTACTGTTTCGAGAAACAATTCCGCTTACAACTTGTCTTGTTCTCCTGTAGCACACACATGAGTCACTGCAACCTGTTCTCTGAGACCCATGCATAGCTATTACGGAATCAAAAAGCATTTTCAGACACCATCCACATTCAATGAGCATCCTCCCATGGTGTCTCAGGACCAACCTCCTCCCAACCCTGGAGTAACCACCACCACAATTAGTTGCAAGAGCAGGTCACCATGACCTCAGTTAGGGATTACACCAAGTTGGAGACTTAGGCTGAACAAATAGCATAACCAATAATTTAGCTTGCTTGCTGTACCCATGGCATGTAAAAGCTTCAGGCGTTTTCACATGAAAATCCACAGCTCAGTATCACTTTTCTTTGCTCAACACCTGCATCTGTTATTTTTCTGAAATGATAAAAGTGATTTTCCTTGATTTAAGGATACTTAACCAGTGACATCTGAGGAAGATATATATTGGCTAGTCAGATTAAAGTGTCACTTTATCATATTTTAGTGTGCCTGAATTTTTGTGTGTGAAATGTCACAACCTTTTATACTAGATGTAATAAAAATACTTTAATTCTAAGTTGCCTTATTCTGAGTATTGTCCTATATTTATTTATTTATTTATTTTTTTATTCGAATGGAATGTTCTTTAAAATGTTGAAGTTACTGGCCTAGAAATACTGAGAGAAATAATGCATTTGATGATATACCTTGATATAAGGAGTTTTCTAAGTGTCTCATAAATGGAGCCCGCTGCAGTGTTGCGATGCCAAACATTCAGTGGCAATTATAAACTGAGCAAGACTTGTCATGAACAAGATAAACATAAACTGGGTACATGAGAGAAGATGGAAGATTAGGAAGAATTCCTCATTCTCTGTGGAAAAGAACAATGCAAACAGAATTTTGCTACCAGGCAGACCCTATAACTGGTAATATAAGTGAATGGCACAGCCTCAGCCTTGACTAATCTTGCTTAAGGGATGTAAGACTGAAGAAAAAAATAAAAATAAAAATACAAAAAGAAGTCTAATAAAAGTGCCCAGGGGTTTTGAAACCCAGCAAAATCTTGCTGATGCAAAGGAAAATGTGAAATAATTTCAGCATGTGTCTGTAAAGACAAACATTCAAAGAACCCGAACAACACAAAATGCAATTTACACAGCCAGTGTGAGGAATAATTAACAATCTTAAACGAAAAATGGAAGCTGAAGAGACTTAGAAAATGGGCACAGGCACTAAGTGTTTTAGTGCTTCGAATCAAAGCCGCGTTCATTAATAGCCAAAAAATGTCATCCTATAATACTTTGTTAACATAACAGGAAATTTTTGCTACTTTGAATGCTCAACTGCCTGCACAGGAGACAATGCAAATGGCTTAATATAAATGATTAGATTTTATTTCAGAAAAGTTTAGACTTTTACTTTTTGCAAAGGAGACGTAACCTTCTGCCCCAAAACATTGATGTTTACCACGGAATAGGAATACCAAACTTTGAATCTCTTTACTAGACTTTATTGATACTGGCATAGAGGCTGTCTTCTGTTCTACTATAGAAGGCAGAAGTTAGGAAAGTCATTAAAGAAAACACAGAATTTTATCCAAGCACAAATGATGTCATAATTAATTGCTTTTCTTCATTAAAAAAAAAAAAAGGAATTGGAGCTGGCCTTTTGTTTAATCTCTTGGGTTGAAAGGATAGTGTTATCTTTGCTCCTATCTCTGTTATTTATTTATGTCAGGTCACAGCACAGTGAAACAGCAAATAGACAGTCAGTACATATCTCTATTAGCCAGTTTCAATATAATTATATCTTTTTTTTTGTTTTTATTTGTGCAACTGTAGTGGCCAGAGGTCCTCTTCCTAGGCAAGAACACTGTTGAGTTGGGTGCTTTCCAGACTAAGAATGAAAAGATGATCCCTCCCTCCAAAAGCTTACAGCAAGGAAACAATAGGCCTGTATTATTTGGCAGGAATCACTGTAATCACAGCGTTTCAGCAACTGCACTCATATCAAGTGACTTCTATGTCACTTCCTTAGGAGGACAGAGTGCTTGTGAGATATTAGCAATTTATCTGTCTCCTGTGAGAGTTGTGCACAATTTAGCTCTTTTTGAAAGCTCAGAATATGACTTTTGGTATTCTGAAGTTAAAAACAGTTCCTAGGTTAAGTGAAATTCCTATCTCCAGGAAAAATTAAGAAAAAAAAAAAAAGTGAGAGCTGAATTGGGTTCTCTATAACACTAAAAACTATTCTGTAATGTTAAAAAAACTGTTCTTATTTTCAGGTCTAGCCAGTTGTACCTGGAGAAGAAACCAAGAACACACACACTTTACCTCTCACTTTCAGTCTCTTATTCTGATTTACATGAACAGACTTAAAACAAAACAAAATAAAACAAAACAAAACAAAAGCATTAAAGATAAAATTACCAGTGGAAAAATAATATTTAAAGTAATTCTGTCCATCCAAAGGCTCTGTTGAAGAGCAAATCTGGCTAGTGATATGGCAAAAACCGTGAAGATCTAAAAAGAATGAACACAAATTTAATTAATCCAAGAAGATCTAAAATATGACAATAATAGACAATTTTTAGGTCATAAACCTCTGCCAGTGGCCTGAAATACTAACATTCCCATACCTGACTTTAGTCACTTAAATTATTACCCAGTGGAGACGTAAGCCAGGCTACCCTCACTGCCAAGCAGCACAAGCCTTTGCTCATTCAGCACAATGGAATAATTTGTAACTGCACAAACTGGCAGATGGGAAATTTGGAGCACTCTCCTTGTCTCAAGCAAAGGCTGAACAACACAGGTTCACAAGTACTGGAGCAGTAAGTCAAAACTTTTTTTTTTTTTTTTTTTTTTTTTTTGCAAACTGTATTTCAGGTTTTTCCTCTTGGGTACCAATAAGGTTTCAGGAAACCAGATGGGAAGGGGTATTCCCATACTTATTTTCAGCTGACCAAATACGTGATCTTGTTTTGAATAATAGTCAGGCTATGCTGTATGAGTCCTTCTTTGCCCAAACTGGGCAGACTAAAACAAAGATATGCAATAACCTTTGTTCTCAGCTGGAAAATGAAACTAAATAATTGGCTTTGTTACAGAAGCTACATGTAACTGAGGCATCTTTCCTTTCCCAACAAGTCTCAACAGTGTGAGAATTGCTTTTTTTTTTTTTTTTTTTTTTTTCCAATAAAGGCTCCAAATCTTTCTTTGAGCATGAACCTTATTGGGGTAAAAGAAAAAGAGCTGCTGGGTGTGTAATACTTTAAAGCTTTGGAACTGTCTCTCCTCATCCAAAAGCAGCTTGACTGAAGTGAGACTTTGTGGTCTGGTCTCACTTGCTTTAAAACTCCTCTGTTTTTCTGGGAAGTAAATGTGAACTCTTGGGAGAAAACTGTATCTAAAGAAGCTGGAACAATCAATGAGCTGTTGGAAACTGCTGCTTTGGATTTCAAGCTACATAAAAGCTATTAGGACTGTGTGTAGGTGGGTCCTCTTCTTGAACAATTCTACATATCAAAACTAGGGAATTAAATCTATATGCAGTTAGCTGTAAAACTGTAAAAACATTTTATATGTTGTCCTTCAGCAACTGTATTTACTTGGGCATCTCCTTTTCTGACTTATGTTATGAAACTGAAGCTCCTTCAAATAAGAAACAGAAATCTACACAGTTCCCAAATGTGCTCACAATTTGGCTGAATGCTATCAATAAGTTAACAGTGCAGACTGATCTAAACCCTTATTTTTAACCAAGTTATCTAAAGTGGTGAATTAAATGACTATAAAACAATTTGAGAGTTGGTTTCCTCTGGGTTTTGTTAATTCTCTTGAATGAATATGTTTAAAAATAATTTACGAAAATGTGGTACAGGTGAAAAAATATTCACCCAGTTCTGTTCTCAACTACGGTATTTTACAGTCCACAGCAAATTGGTATTACTCTGTCCTGTTTCTCTAAAATGCTCAGTGAGTTCAAATGACTCTCAAATCTACTTAGACAGTTGAATTATTGCAAAAATCTGTCTAGGGCTGTAGACGTATTCATTTGACTCCCTCTCCATCCTACTGAAAAATAAACTACTGTTCTTCATGGCTTATTTTGTCTTTGTCAGGGAAACTTTCTGCTCTCATCTCAGGAGAGTTGTACAATAGCAATCTGATCCTGACCTTTCTACCTCTTCCTTGAATAACAGATGAAAATTGGACAGTGAAAAGTGGTGTACGCTCCATAACTTGTATCCCAGACACAATCTAATGACACTTTTCTTCTAGTAAAAACAATAGTTGCAGAAAAGGTTAAAGTAAACAGGGTTAGCTAATTACCTCTTCATCAAATCCAGTTATAATTTACTGCTGTCTTCCAAAACTCTGTGCCTGCTAAACCACCGACATTGGTTGGATTAGCTTATCTCTGATAAAGGTAGTGTGATTAATTTCTCCCACAGTACAGCAGCAAGTAAACATCAAACAGGAATAAAATATGACCAAATAAACTCAAATCACTCACTATCACAGCAGAAGTCTCCAAGGCACTCATATACCAGGCACTGAAATTGAATCCTGTTTTACAGAAGGTGATGGTGGGGTAGTAATCGTTTTTATGTAATTTTTTGTCCCAGAGACAAGGAATAAAACATCAGTAATGAAGTGCGCTGATACTTTAGTACTGACAAAATCACATCTGTGCACGCAAGTCCTTGCTCTAGACAGTAAACCAGGTGTATACATGTGAACAAGATCATGCATTTGCCATACTAGGTTTTGAAAATGTGTTTCTGAACACCCAAAGTGACTCCTTGATGTCTTTTAGAATATGAAGGAATCTGTTTTTAAAGTAAGTGAGAGAGCTCATTTATAAATCCATTTGAAAGTTTGATATGAGATCCCGAACTACACACACTTCGTTCACACTTCTTATAGTTTGGTTTCAAGCTCAGACTCATTCAATCAAAACATTTGCTACATTTTGAGCAAACTTGAAACTAATTTCTGAAGAAGCTTGTCTGAAGTACAGTTCTGTATCAAAGTAATAAGGAAGTCATAATTACCCCAAGCTTTCTTAGGAGTCTTGTGAAATGCACATATTTCAAGTTGCAGCTTATTTTTTTTTTTTAACTTTATATGAGTCCAAAATCTGAAGCAGTGGAAAATGTCTGCATAATGACCTGGTTGTGGCTGCAAACAACATGGCTTCATACAGCTGTCTGATAACAATGCTCTGACATATTTGTTGGGACAGAATCAATTGCCTTGATCTGAAAAATCTAAAATACAAATCTATACAAATCTATCCTTGTTTTAACATTAACTTCAGTGTCACTTGCTTACTCCAAAGCAGTAGGTTGTCCGTACAACAGCAATAACTATACCCAAACACTGCAGTAGCTTTAACACTGGATGTCCTTTCCCATGCTCCTGAAGAGCTGCTCTTGCACTGAACCCAGCTTGAACATGAACATGTATTTCTCCTTTGTCAGCAACATATTGCTCACTATTTTATGGTTCAAAAGCTTCTCAGGTCTCAGCACTAACCTACACTTAGCATGTTGGGCAGTCTGTATCACCAGAACATCCAAGGAGGAATTCTAAATGTAAAACAGCAGATTCATACTTCATGTCTGCTGTTCTGAATAGTGTTTTTCAGTCTGTGACCTACAGACTTTGTGGTTCGATGTCCAAAGGGGACTGTGAAAGGCAGCTGAGAGAACCAAACTAGGCATAACAGGTTTGAATTTACCAAACAAGGTTATACAGCTCTGCTGATTACTGCTCTACAAATGAAAGGACCGAACATGCCAGGTTGTCGACACAGATCAATTGGTCAACATGTCAAAGTACGCAAGTTTAAATGGAAAGGCCTGGATGTAAAAGCAGTACTGAAATGGCTACAGTAGAAAATTACTTTGAAGCTGAGCCACATCCTTTCATAGATATTAGTAAGTCCCTTCACTGGGGATTGCATTATGGTGCCATGCATGCTATAAACAAAGGACAGGCCAAATCTTAGGAGCCTTCAAACCTTCCCTCTGTTGGACAGATACACAGCCGCCATGGCACTTTGATTTGCTCCCTTTAACAAATGTATTTTCGTTAGCTCTTCTGCTGTATCTTGTGAAAATGGACCTTGAGCTCAAGGCTGTATTCAGTGGTTGGATTTCTCTCAGGCCATTGGAGTTCCAGACAGTAAGAGTGCAGGCATACAGGCCAAATTAATTCCATCATCATCAAATGGAAACAAAGTGCCTGAGACAAAGTGACTGGGAGGTCAAGGAAATCTATAGCTGAGATCTGATTGGGACCAGACAAGAATTCAGTAGCATTAAAGGTGAACTAGGGGGTATTTTTAGAGCTTGGGGTGCACTCCTGTGATTGCACAGTCTTTCATGCTTTTTGCATCTTTGTCTCAGATATGTTGGGTGATGCACATGATGAAACAACAAGGATTATTCTGATATGTGAGTTTTCCTTCCTTTAATTCATTTTGTGTGTGTGATGCAATTGCCACATGAAGAGACATTTTAGAAAGCATTTTGAAACCCTGGACCAGCACAGGAAAGCTTTGTGTTTCTGACAGCTATGGAGTTGCCTGCTCAGAAGATGGGTCAAGGTTCAACCTATTAAACTTCTGGTATCTCAAGATGCTATATGAGGCTTTCTGAATTGCTAGCCCACAAACACAAACGTGATTGCTGTTTCTATTTCCTTTTATAGAAATGGACAAAGCATGAAATAACTTCTTGCACACAGTCAGGGAGCCATTTTATTCCCCACAGGGCTGATATCTTTCTGGTTGGACAAAAAAAAAACCTTCAGATAATCAGACAGGAGGACTATATGTGCTACGTGGTCATCATGTCTTAGCATAGCACTGTTATTTATGACTCCCATTTGGTGGAAAGTCCAGGAAGATGGGGAAGAGCATAACCTAGCTAGATTTTGGGTGAAAACAGCTGTGAGCTTTCAGTGCAATTGTAATCTTGTACCTTAAATTCATGACCCTTTAAATCTGGTGTCATGTGAACCCAGATTACTCATCCTCTGAGGGAAAGGGAGCCTATCTGAGAAGCTCTCATACTTCCAAACTGCCCCACATCTCTGTGGCTTTAAGCCACAAGAAAACAATAAGATATTCCATAAGATATTGGTCAGTGGCTCTTGCAAATGGCTTGGAATAGGACTTATTCAGCAGCTTTGTATAAAACTCAATCTCTTGTTTTTACAGCATCTGTGGATTGAAACACAAAATGTGATCATTCTGACTAAAATCTATGCCTCTCTACAATGCTGTTTAATATCAAATATGATGCTTTTTGGTTGTCTGTTGTGGATTGCTGGTTAGCTCTGTTGTGCCATAACAAGGGTCTGGAACTTTAAAACAGTTATTGTTTCAAAAAAGCATTTATCAAGTCTTCTTCTGGCCAAGCTACCTCACATACCCCAGCTAACTGGGGGCTGCAAAGCCCTGAATATTCTACTGCTGTGTTTGAGCTCCTCCTGTCCTTGTGACAACTATAGAAAAATTTGCATTTATTTTAGCTTCTCTCTGCAGGTCCTTACACAACAGTTAGGCCAGAATTTAGCCAGGCTGACCTCAGTCAGGGGCTGCCACTAGAGCTTTGCCTCTTGCCGTACATTCCCTCTTTTGGACAATGTGTAAAGGAAATGTTAAGGAAAGAGTTACTCAGCCCATCCAAGATCTGTGTTGTTATCCAGATGAAGAGTTAATTATTCTGGCAGACTTCAGAATGCAGGAGAGTATCCGAATTTTCATGTCTGTCCTTCAGACTTGTGGGTCTGAATGAGTCATCCCAGACCTCCAGAGGTAAGGTAGGGAAAGAGAGGTGCTTTCAGGTTGCGATTCGTCTCACAGCCAAAGCTAGAGAGATAAATCTCTACCATGTTCCCAGGGGACAGTGAGATGCACACCTGCAGGTGATCTGATAGAGATCTGAGGTGAACCATGCCATCTGAACATGCTTTAGGTCTGCACTGGATTGAGGAATCACATCCTGGAGTTACTGACCTTTAAACTTAAGAACCTTCATTGAAACTCTGCTGGTTAATTAGGATCAACCTAAACAAATTAATCCTGGATTTTCAAATCAGTTTCTCTGTGGCAGAATCAACTCCATTAAACAATGCTGAGTTTCTTTAAAACTGGCAATTCTGGAGAGATATTAAGAGAGCAAGTATTGCAAGTTATTTGCATTAAATTCTGGAATCCTATTGTGCTAAGTAGAATTTATTATATATATATATATTTATTTATTTTTTTTTTCTTCATTACCACATATTAAGAAACCCTTTCTGTGCAGTGCAAGCAGTTTTACCTTGGGGATTTTAAAACCTTATTTACAACCCTTGGAAAGATTGACAGCTGGCTATAAAACCTTGATGAATTTGGAGACATTAATAAATGTAATCTGCACTGTGAGGGCTGCGTCAATCCTAGATTTGAAACCTTATTTCCAGCGACACTAGCTCTGAAGTCTTTTACATTTGAATGACAGTGGAATTCTGCTTTTCGCATCTCTAGTGAAGAGCACACTTTCACTAGAATTTATGACTCCTATTTTTTTTTTGTGAGGGAATTTTATACAAAGCTTTCATGAAGAGTTGAGAGAAAATGGCTCAGCCCGAGCCAATGTGACACTAGTCTCAGTTGCTTATTTGTCACCATCCACTGGTTTAGTGCTATGTAATGGTCAATGCACAGAGAGAATAACATGGGCATTTTCACTGTTCCTCCAAGCTGCTACCCTATCATTGCTAAAGGATAATACTCTGAACTCTTCTCATCTCAAGGTACTACTCAAGTTTGCACTCATTATGTGTGATGCACAGCAGCTAGAGTCAAAGCATGACAAAAAGTGAAAAGGACATTTATTTGGGCCAATGAATGTTTTTCATTTACACCAGCTGGAAACCTCAGCAGAACAGGATGGTGGTTTCTGTCCTTAGTGTGCATTTGCTGGGCTGGGCCTCCAGGGCAAGGAGGAAGGAAAAAGAGCATAAGAAACAGGCTGGTGTGGAGGTGTCCCCGCCTGATCAGTACTGTGGGATGTGAAGGACACCTTCTGCTTCAGGCACAAGGATTGAACACCTTGGTTTTTGAACTCAGAGCTATTCCAGCGGTTAGCTATCACATTCACGTTCATGTGCAGGTCTGACCCCATGTCCTTAAACTGTTGTCCTGTCCTCAGCATTCTCGCAGTATGGAGGTTCCTCTCTGCATAGTGGCCTTGGTGGGTCCCTGTCCTGGTTTCAGCTACGTTGGAGTTAATTTTCCTCCTAGAAGCTGGTATGGTGCTGTGTTTTGGATTTAGGGTGAGAATAATGATGATAACACACTGATGTTTAGTTGCTGCTGAGTAGTGCTTATACTAAGCCAAGGCCTTTCCAGCTTCATGTATTGCCTCACCAGCAAGGAGTCTGAGGGTGCGCAAGGATCTAGGAGGGGGCACAACCAGGACAGCTGACCCAAATTGGCCAAAGGGATGCCCCATACCATGTGGTGTTGTGTGGGACAATAAAAGTGGGGGGTATGGTTGTGGCATAGTGTGTCTGCTGCTGGGAACTGGGTGGGTATCAGGCAGCAAGTGGTGAGCAATGCACTCTGCATCACTTGCTTTGTATATGATTTAAAAATATATATTATTTTATTATTATTGTTTATTTTTGCTTCTTTTTCTGTCCTATTAAACTGTCTTTATCACAACCCACAGGTTTTTTTCTTTGTTTTTTGATACTCCCCCCTGTGCCACTGCTGGGGAGGTGGGCAGCAAGCAAACGGCTGCATGGTGTTGAGCTGTCTGCTGTGCTAAACCACAGTTGATCCCTTCTCTCTGACAGCTCCCTGCCCGTGATACCTACAGGCACCAGATCCAGACCTATGGGTCCTGGTAGAAATGAGCTGCTGCAATGCTGAGCCTAATCCTGCTTTGTGAATCCAGCCCCTTTGTGAATGCCAGCTGTGCTTTGAAATTTGACTTAGGATATTAAAATCACTGTGTAGATCCAGTCCTTGGGCACCTTTGAAAATTCCTCTATAGGAAATGTGTTTTTTCACCATAAGTGTGAAATAGAGTATAGCTCTTACTGGTTTTAGTGCAACTAAGATCATGTAGCACTTTTTATAGACTGCCAAAGGGCCTAAATATGGTCAGTAAACCAGAAGGTGTTTTAAGGGGAGTAGACAGAAGGGGGTTACATCTGCATGGGCTCATTGCCATCTGTATTTAAAGCATGGTGGGGGGGGGGTTGTGATGCCTTTGGGGAGGAATGTGCCTACTTGCACTTTATTTTATTCCTGTAATTTGGCTGCCATGTCCCTGGAGCTGTGGAGAGATGATTCTTTTTCTTGCCTCTGAACTTTCAGGTAAACAAATAATTTAACCTTGTACACTGGCCCACTGTGCATAAAATTAACTCATTGAATAGCTTGTCCTTTTAATGATTACTTGTATTTCCAATTCATTATTTTAAGCAGACTGGGCTTTCAGCCCTCAGCTTGCTTTGGAAAAATGCAGTTTAGTACGTTAAGGTTTGCACATGAGTTTTCAGGTAAGATTGACTGTAAGCCATTGAATGGCACAGACTGAAAAATGAAAACAAAACAATTGAACTCTGTAGCTGTATAGATGTATGTTTTGATGTAGTGAAGGACTCTTACAACTAGCCTACTGTCATATGCCTTTTGGAGCCTCAGACAAATGTTGTGGGTCTTGTGGAGACAATTGCTTTTGTTTTGTGAAGGAAAAGTATGTAATAATATATTTGTTTTAGCAAAAAGTACCCTGTGAACTGGGCTCCTGGGGAACTGAAATCTTACCATACAGACTCCAGGCTGCAGCTCTTGGAAGTGTGGGATGGTTTGTAGTCTACAAATGCACTGACAAATGTGTGATTTAATGTGGAGAAACACTAGCACAATGATCCTTTCATAGACCTCTTAAAACATTATTGTTTCCTGTCTTCTAGCAGTCACTTCTGGAAATTTGAATGTAACGCTGAACCCTTCACTGGTTTTAATGTGATCTTCACATAACTGCTCCCTGTTGGAAAAAGATGCACAGGTGTTAATCTACTTATGTATTTCAGCTGTGTTATTGTTTTAAAGAGGTCTATGAGAAAATGTTCTCTGTGTTTCACATCGAACAACTCTCTTTTCTTTCTGTTATCCCAAGCTTTGTGAGTACACCCAAAGAACCTATGTAAACTCCTTTTGCTTCTAAGGAATTACTTCTTGTGTGTTATTCTGGATTTATTCTATGGTTTTTGGGAAAGTGGGATCAAAAACATAAACTGTGAGTTTTGATTTGAATTAGACTGATGTCTTCTGGAAGGGGCTTCCAGATGGTGGAGGTAAGGACATGGCAAATTTTCTTCTTGTTTTCACACAGTACCTTGTGTTTATATAACATATAATTGTGGACTCAGTTGCATCCCAGTTGTAATCCTTGGTTATTCATCTCCTTACATGACACAGTTGATAAAGGTCTCCTTTGACTAGCTACTTACACGAGCATCTGTTTACACAAGCTGAAGAGCTGGCCTTGTGGTTTTTAACTAAAATGATAATTTCAACAGGTATGTGTCTTGCAACCTTAGGGCTGTATGCTATGTTTTTTGTTGTTGTTGTTATTTTCACCACCTTTTTATGCTGCTTAAAAATGATTTAGTTGCTTAAGGGAGTGATAGTGTGATGACCATGGAAAATATTTGAAAAGTGAAATTCTCAAAGCAAACAAACTCCATTCAGGGGAACAAAACTAGGAAAATAGGTGCTGTTGGTTCATCTATCATTGCAGCTTTCACCATCATTCCTTTCAGCATTCTTTCCACACAGCCTTGATCAGCTCTGTGGTTCTGCACCAGCCTATAGGCAGCTGCTCCCACTGGTTGTCAGTGCACACCTTAGGGGTTAACATACATGAGATTGTATCAAACATACACTTTAGTGGCACAAAGAGATGTCCATGGGCTGAACAGCTCAGATAAGTGATATCAGTGCACAAATATGCACTTTAGAGTCTTACAGTCTGCTTGTAGCCTTGTAGCAGGCTTTGGCAGAATGGAATTGCTCATGTGCACAAGTAGATGGTGGCAGGGACTGATGGAGTACAGCAGCCTGTTTGACACCTTTACACCAGGACTTTCAAACTTCATCTTTTGTGAAGCTGCTTATGTTTCTCTGATGCCTGACAGACAAGATTTTTGCAGGTGCAAGGGCAGCTTCTTTATGAACTATTTGCTTACATTGTGCGCTTTTTGCCCACCAGCTTGCTTCCTTGCTTGCTTTATGTCCACCATCTGCAATTCTGCAGCCCCTCTTTTTCTAACGTCTGTTTGATTTGCCAGGAACAGGGTAGATAAATGAGGTGTGACTGCTGCTGAGCACTTTGGTGCTAAGAAGCTTGTCAATGAGGTCATGCTGTGGTTTTAAGATCCTGACAGTCCAAGCCCTGGTTATCAGGAGCTGGACTTCCTAGGTTTGTAGTTTGATTTTAGCATATCATATTGGCACTAATATCCCTTGATTTATGTCTGTAGATGACACATCTACGTGTGAAATGCACAAAAGGTGCTGGTGACCTTAAGGGTAGAGGAGTATTAAGCAGAACAAGATGTACAGTTCTTTAGATGTTTTGATGTAAGTTTTTAGTTTTGTGCTTTCTGCTGACTCAAGAGACTTACCTCAAAACAAACATCCCTTTCAAAAACATAAAATAAAACTTAATCCCTTTCATTCTCCCAAGATCTTTGACTGTCTTATCAGGAAAATGAAGCAGAGTGGAGCCAAACCTGATACAGGGTTCATCAATAATGAGTTGTGACTTTGAAGTTGTATTTGCTGAAAAACCAGGAAACTTCCATTTAAATTGCTTTAACAAATGTTTTCCTTTAACTTTTAAATTCAGGGAGAAGATCCAAGAGCAGAGAGATCAAACCAATTGTTTCACAAATGTAGAAGTTCATGTCTGTCACTGGCAGCTGAAAAGAATTTATTTTCCATGCACAGTCCACGTATACTCATGTTAATTAAAACTGGGTGTTAATCGGAGCCTCAGCTAAGGCATTATCAGCTTTTAGCATCATCAGATGGTACTAGATGTAAGAGAAGCAGAAAGGGGAAGACCCTCCAGCCTTACATGTGCTTCCAGCATCCCTTAGACCACACTGGCACTGCAGTGGAAGGAGGCAGTGCTGCTGTCTGGCAACTTCTGGCAGCCTCCTCCCACTCCTTACCAGTAAAATTGTCCAGGTAGCCACACAGCAGGGCCAGATCTGGCTGGAAAATATTTGTGACTGTGCCATCAGCCCACCTCTCACCTGTTTCCTCTTCCCAGACTGGCTTCCTATGTCCTAGAGGGGTGGTGTGGGGGCAGCGAGGATGTACGAGGGACCAGAGCGAGGGCAGGGCTGCCTCCCTCAGCAGGGAATTTGTGTGAATGATGGATGTTCAAGAGGGATGCACAGATCCCCGTGTTTTAAGTGAGGATTTTTAATGCAGGATACATATATACTGTATATATATATATTGTACAAACTTCACAGTGCAAAGGTCCCTCTTTTATCAAAGCACATAAAAATGACTGCTGTGACATTGTAGTTGTCCTGGTAGACATTTGCTAAATGTGTAAAAGTCTGCTGTGCTAAACTGCCCCTTTGAGCATGTCTAAATTTAAATAAACGAGCAAACAGTATCATGTAGCCATTTTACTTCATGGTTTATTGAGTGGGGACTCTTTATACATGTAATATCACTGTACCTGGGCACAGGAGGAATAACAGAACTATTTTCTGCCAGATAAAATGCAGTTATCTTTTCATTGTTACAAATAGTTCTTGGTTACGATTGTGAAACCCAGGAGGTAGTTAATCTTTTGTCATATTCTGCACAAACAAAGATGAAGCTGAAAGTATTTCCAGTATTGAATTACTTGTTCATTTATCCCACTTTAAAAATGCTAATTAGTATCTGTATTTTCACAGCCTTATCTCATTACATTATCCTGACAAAAGAACAGCCAAAATTCATGGTTAGATTTCAAGATAAAGCTAAAACAGCTTTTTTTCCTATCTCCTCTGCCTTTTGGCTGATTTTCGTTAATTCATTATAGGGTTCTTATTAGTCCATGAGTTATTTCAACACAGTATTCAACGTTCATATGGGAATTTGAGCTTGATGTCATCCTCTGGTTTTTAAAATCTGACTTCACGTCTGCCTATTGCCCAAGGAAAGCAGGAGAATGCAAATAATGTTCTTAGATTCAAGAAAACAAATAGATACAGAAGTACAAAAAAGTCAGCTTGGAGAGTATCTTTTGGAAAGGGGGAATAGAATGATATCAAAAAGGAATTACAGTTTTGGGGAGCTATACCTAATTAAAAAAAGAGATTCATATACAGAAACATTCTCATAGACAGAACCAGTCAGGGACAAATACCTCTCAAAACAGCAGCCTTAATACTCTCTGTGGGTTATGTGGACTATAAAAAGACAAAAAAAGACAGTAGTTTTTTTCAGTGTCTTCAAAGCTGTTATCGGTTTGAGGATGAAAGACTCAACTTCAAATTCATATGCCTAGGTCAGAAACTCAGTTTGTGTTCCAGCAAGGGTGTATTCCTGGCCCTCTTAGCTGTGGAAAAAAGCTTGCATGTCCAAGACTACAACAATAAGAAAATGTTGATTTTAAAAGTATCTTGGAGTTTCACCCAATTTCTTATGTTCTGTGGTCCCAAGTCATGATTTTTAAATGCCTAGGTTTGGTGCCAGGGAAATAATACAAATATAAAAAATAAATACATTTTTTTTCAAATGAAGTTTCTCTTGACTGTACCTGTGGAGGGAAGCAGCATCATTTGGCAAGCACATTGTGCTCTTTCATTGCTGGCCAAGATGGTTATAAGACCTGAGAAAATCAGAGGACTCAGTCGTGTGTTCTGAGGCACAACTTTCCCAACAGACACAAGCTCCTACAGCCTGGAAAGAGTAACCAGCAGCATGCAGCTGCCATGTGCCAGTGTGTTGCACTTCCCTTAGGATAAATCTCAAGTGGAAAACTGTTGCCTTTTTACAACATAGGAAGGTGTGCTAAGCACCTTTTGTGGGTGTGATGTGGTTACTTGGTGACTTTGTGACCCCCTAAGTGCAGGGTCCTGCACCTTGAGAGGAACAACCCCAGGCTCCAGAACATGCTGGGAGTCACCCAGATGTAAAGCAGCTCTGGAGAAAGGGATCTAGAAGTCCTGGTAATCACCATGTTGATGATGAGTCAGCTATGTACCCTTGCTGCTATTCTAGGCTACATTAGGCAAAGTATCACCAGCAGGTCACGGGAGGCGATCCTTCCCCTCTCCTCAGCATTGGTGAGGCCACACATGGAGAGGCTGAGAGACCTGGGACTGTGAAGACTGGAGAAGAGGAGGCTCAGGAGGATATTATCAATGTGCATAAATACCTGAAAACACCATAAACACCATAAACACCAGATGACCTCCAGAGGTTCCTTCCAACCTCAACCATTCTGTGATTAGGTGGTAGCCTGTGATCCAGCAGATCTCTTTTCTGCAGGAGAGGTTGCATTTCAGTCAAAAGCATGGACAGACAAGCTTTTTGTCTGATCTCCATTGCAGGTCCAAAAAAAAAAAAAAAAAAAAAAAGGCAGATATCTTCTCCAGAGGAAAATATGATGCAGGATTAACTCACACCTTTCATCTGAAGTGATGAAAATGGAGTGAAGGGATGGTCTACATGGAGAGGACTGACCTGGAATTAATTCTGATCTGGAGTTAATTCTGATCTGAATCTGTCTCCCAGGTTATGTTTGCTTTGCTGTATGGAATGATTTAATTCACTCCAAAAGGCAAAGTCAAGCTACAAAACAAATGTAAAAGGTGCATGGATTTATAAATCCAAAAGCTCATAATTAAACGGGAATTTCAGAAACAGAAATCGTGCTTCACCTGCAGGTAGTGAAAACAGTTTTGACATGGAGCTCTCATGCCTGTGGCAGGCTCCCTCCATCGTATCACTAGCTCAGTAGAAGACAGAGTCAGAAATAGGCCCTAAGTGATGCCTTGAATCAATTCATATTGCTAGAGAATTGCCTTTTCAGCTAGCTAGGGTTTTTGTCATCTTAGTCATCCTCCAAAGTGGCTGCAAATCCCTGGTGTTCAGAAGTACACAATGATGTATGTATGTAGCTCTTTAAAGGAAGCGAGTAGGTGCTTCTGTGGGGAAAAATGCACGGGTGGAGAAACATCCAAAGTAAGTAAACAGTAAGACAACAGTGGGATATCAGTGTCAGCTCTGCGAGAGAAATTTGTAGGTAAGGGGTTAGGCTCTCCTCAGGCTTGTTGGCTCTCTGTAGTATTTTGCACAGCTGTGTTAGTGACCAGCGGGGACTTTGTACCTCTCCAGGAGGGCCAACAACACAAGCTGTGCATGTGCAAAAGGGAGGGTGAGGGGCTGTTACATACATTTGCCACACACACGTAATCCTTCCTCAAGAGGGACCAAGTTCTGACTATTACTTATACTCAAGAAGATGTTTACAGGAAGGATGAAACCCTTATTCTTCTGCTGCTCAGACACAATGGCAATACCGAATTATATATTATGTCTAATACATGTTGTAGCTCAAGTACTATATCTCGGTTGCTGTAAACAGAAAAGTGACTGAGAAAATTGATGTTTCCTGTGGAAGAGCTGCAACAACTTAAGTACTCGGGAAACCTAAATCTCGTCTACTGAAGGCTCATTTATCTGGCTTGCTGTCCTTAATGAAAAATATGACAAATCCTTTCCCACAGGAAAACTCTTAAACACAGGGTTACACACAGCTCCCACCTCCTGGTTTTTTTCTCCCTGTCTTCTTGTGACAGAAGAAGGGGATTCCTCTGGCCAGCAGTAGATGTGTACAGGTACAGACATGGTGGGGCTGAGGTTCATTTCTCTAAAACAGATCAGAAGAATGGCATGTTACAAGAACTAATTTCTCCCTGTGGATGAGGAAGAAAGTTCAGGTGACAAGGTCAGATGTAGATTTTTTTTTTTTTTTGGTGATGACTGAAGAGGGTTGGATCCTCCCCGTTGACCCTGCTCCTGGATACGGGCATGCCTTCCTTCCCTGGTGCAGTTGCGTTGGGCAAAGGCAGTGCTGTTCTGCTGCCGGGGCTGCCCTCCTCTCCTCCTGAACTTTCCTGCTGTGATAGCCCCTGAAACCATTTCAGTCTAAACACATTTGGAAAAAATAAATAAATTCCTAACCCAACTCTTATTTTACTTTTTATTTTATTTTATTTTATTTTATTTTATTTTATTTTATTATTTTATTTTATTTTATTTTATTTTATTTTCATTTAATTAATTAATTTATTTATTTTTCCAGAATAGCACTGGGGTGCATGAGCTGCTTTGCATGTGCCGCCTGGGAGCAGTTTGGGACCCACCGAGGTGGATGCTTCCAGGAAGCTGGGGGTGGTCTGGGGTCAAAATGGCACCTGCATGGAGAGAGGCTGTGCCTGGGGCCCAGGGCTACCCTGGGGCTGCAGCCACCGCTCATGTACCCTCTATGGAACAACATCTGCCAAAGACACGGGGGACAGACTGAGAATGATCAGTACAAAGTGTTCCAAGCAATTTTTTTTCCCTTATATGAAAACAAGGTCAGATAGAGGTTTTTGGTGTGGGTTTCACTGGTCTGGCTAGTAAAAGGGAGAAATAATTGTTATAGATCTTGAAACAGGAGAGGAGGAACTGGAGCAGGCAGAGTCCCCTGAATGAGTGACTACGTGTGCTAGTTTGCTTCCCTGGCAAAAACTGGAAACAATCTGTCCCTCTTTAGATGGTCCAAAAACCTGCGTAAAAAAATCAAACACTGAGTCTGATTTTACTTCAAAGTATTTGAAAGGGATCCAGTTTATATTGTCAAAATGATTTGATGCCTGTATATGTATATATATATATATATACAGCATTTTATTAAATATCATATAAAATAATAAAAACACCAATGAAACCACTACTGGCCTGATCAAAGAGTTCATTTTACTCAAAATACATTTTTACAATGTTAAAAAAAACCAACAAACTATCTTAACATTTTTATTTAAGTAATTTCTAAAAATACTGATAAGGAAGAAAAAATAAAAATATTCATAGCTCAGTGGGAATACTTTCACAAGATAAAAGTAAAGGGCTTTGTTTTGGGAAAGAATTTTTCATCTGAGCTGCTCACCTGAAAATTGGATGTATTAATGTGTGAATTCATGTCTCCAGGTTTAAAAAAATTCCCAATTAGCTGGTTTCATTATCACTCTTCTTATTGCCAGAGTAACTGATATGTATGCTGCTACAGACATCCATAATTTGACACTGAAACCTCAAGTCACAAGGTCTTTCTTTCACTGATATGTATTCTAGCTGAATCATGTAGTTTTTTCAACACTTGTTTTGGTTGGATGTACACATATATTTAGGCATCCTTGAGATGGGGGGGGGGGGGGGGTGGACTGAGGAGGCAGAAAAATTATGTATTTGTGTTTGTGTTAAGCCAACAAGGGCTGCATCTGGGATTTATGTTGAGAGTAGGCTAACAAAGCTATACCTTAATAAAAAAGGAGAACCTGTTTCCTCTAAATCATGACTATGTTGCGTTTAAATGCTATGCTTCTACCATTCTGTGTAGGAAAAAAAACCAAACACACCATGATATTGCTTGCCTTTTAAATTATGAACTGACATTACAAAACATTGGTTAGGGCATCTGTGACAAGAGTGCTGCTCACGCAACATTCAAAAACGTTCTGGCTATAGCACCACATACCCCTTGACGTGCCAAGGTTTCTTCTACTGTTCATGTTGAAGGCAGATGCTTGACTCCACAGAGCACTAGAGGGCAGGCTAGCCTAGATATTGCCCCCGCCCCCTCCCCCCCCCCCCCCCGCTTCCCCCCCGCCAAACACAGATGGAGAATAAGAGAAATAATCAAGTCCACAATTTTACTCAGAAATATGAATTTAAACTTGAAAAAGCCTCACGCTGCACCCAAAGCCTTTAACAGGAGCTGGGCAACTTTGCAAGGAATACGTTTTGCTTTCGTTGGGAAGCTTTGTTCTCTGTGACAGGCGGTTGTGTTGGGAAGCAGACGTGAAAAAAAAATAGGTGCAGCCCTGTCTTGCCGAGGGGACAGGCTGTCCCTGCAGTTCTCGTGAGGGTCTCCCTGGCCCACTAGTGCAGATGCTGAGGACCCTCGGCTTGGGTAGTTTCACAGGTATGTGTGACTCCCACGTGAGCTAGCAGCAACTGCAGATCATCTGTGTTTCAGAAACACTTTTCTGACTTTTGTGCTATTAATGGCCCAATTCTGCGAGCTTTGCTACTTGCAGAGTCATGTTTGCTTCTGGCTCGTCTGTGCATTGGGGCAGAACAAGGTGGGTGGTTTGGTGTGGTGGCTGCAGAGCTGAGCCATCACATCCCTCCTCTGCAAGGAGCTGCTCCTAGTTTCTGCAGAACCCAGTGTGCGCTGACCCATCCCGATGTCCCTCCTGGTGCCATGATTTGAATACTTTCCTCTTGGTGGCCATTCAGTTACCGGAGGTCTCAGGGCTGCTCAGGGTGAAACAGCCCAGCCTGGTGGCACAGAGTTGTTGACTGAGATGAAATACGGGTGGGAATAATTAGCCCTGCAGCAGTTCACACAAGAAGCACAGTGTTTGAGTTTTGACTAAAGTATATATATTTTTTTTGTCTTTGCCCCTTATCACTTACCACCCAGATTAACCATCCACCCAAATTTGACAAGGAACTTTAAGCCTATTTATGATATGCCTTAAGTATACTGTAAAAACAACATATATTAACTGTGTAGATAACTGTTGCCTTAGGCCATTTTGTTCATCCCTTGGTCAAGATAGTGTATTTTCTGTAGTGTGTTTCTCAGCACTTTGTCCAGTTTGCAATTGCCTTTCACTTATGAACTTCTTCCAGGCTATTTGATGCCAAGTTTATCCCTAGAATAACACAAATTATTGAATCTGTCACATCTTTGGTCAGCGTAGAAGTTCTCTGTTTTATGATTATTATTTGTTTCAAGATATATTCCTTGATTTCTCACAGTTTCCCTTGCAGAATTTCCTAGTGATACTCTGTGTAACTAGGCTATTAATTCTTCTTCCACACTTCTCAAACCAAACCATAATAATCTACCTAGAGGGCAAACAAAAAAGATAACCTTGTATAAAGGTTCCATATTCAGGGAATGTCTTTTCTAATACAGTAGTGAGGGATTGAATGAGATGAAAGGAGTTTTTAGTCTCTACTCATATTTTACTTTTAGAGATTTTTTCTTCTGAATAGAAAAAAAACTGAGTTCCCAGGGTAAACAGAAATTTGGTTGAGCATCAGCCAAATAAAAACTCCCTTAACACCTTACGATGGAGCTCTGTCTGAGCAAGCAACCTGGAAGTTTTCTGAAGCTTCTGCCTTTGCCTGGCCATGTGTTGCAGTTTCATTTTGTTTTGTTTGTTTTGTCCTTGAAAACCAAGGAGGTTTGCTGTTGATATGGGGGGAGCTACACTACTCCAGTGCTGACTCTTCTGCACATTGTGGCATGGGTTTGTAATGTAACATCCTGAGCAAAATAGTCAAAAAAATCCAAATTTCTACCTCAGATTTATCTACTATTAGCACTGATCCACTGTGTGCACACCATAAAGTATTCATTGTAGAAGTGAGGCTTTCATTGTAGAAGGAGGTGATTAATAAAGAGAAGATACTGAAGTCCATTGGAGATGGTGGAAAGATTCCCACTACTTTTTATTCTGTCCTCAAAGGCACAAGAAAGGGATCACTAACTTGCTTGAGAGTTACATCTGCTCATACTTACTCTGCTACATTGCTAAGGGATGTGAGGGAGAGCAGATCATAATACATTTATTTCTGTATTGCATTGCTCCAGGGAACACCCGAAAGAGCAGTGTTAGCCAGCTGCCTCGTGGCTCTAATGGTAGACTTGTGGTAGCATCCCTGAAATTTTGTATGAAAGCAGCTAATCCGTGTGATTTCCTCTGTGGACAGAATGGCATGAACTTTTTTGTTGTTTCAGTCTGCAGGGATGCAGCTCTCACTGTTATGGTATATGACTGCAAAAGGCTGGACTTATAAGCACAACACTGGGATTTATAGTCAGAGTGTTTCCACAGCACTGAACAGGACTTAGTATTTAGTGGTATTTAGTTAAGACATTTAGGGTCCTAACAAGGTGCAAACCTGTAAGGCTGAAGGACCACAAACACTGCAAATTTTATCCTCATCTCAAGAATTTTAGATCAACTTAAAACCAACTCTATGGCTTTAGAATGCTTCTTCAAATAATAATAATAAAAAAAATCCAGAGCCAGGTTAATGTATAATGATGCTTTATGTCATTGCTGAGTCATAGTGAAATTCTGTAGAAGCCCACATTCATATTTAAAGGTAACATCTTTAATCTTACCTTTAACATCTTTAATGTTACCTTTAATGAGATTTTAATGTACCTTTAATGAGATTTCACCTCATCCTTGTGCAGCTGAATTGAATATACTCTTTACAACGCTGGAGCATTAGAGAGTTTACAAACCCAAGTTCCTCCGAACAAGTTCATACTATACATACTATAGCATATAGTATTTAATACATATACATAATTGATAAGAATGTAGGGTAAATTATGTAAGTTATCTGCATTTCACCCCCTGCATTTGACATTGTGAACGCATGACTTCAGATTCATTTTCCAAATTGTCTCTAGCCTAAGTGCATAGAATGATTTCACTAAAATATACTTTTACTTTTTTAGAATATTGAGTCAGTATTCTCTCTCAGGAAGAAGGTATAGCATAGTAATACAGGAATAAACATATGAATTGGATTGTGGTGAATATGTCTGTATGTTTGGGTAGTTTAAGTTTCTGTAAAGTTAATCAGCTTTTTTTTTTTTTTTTCCCGTTGATATGAATACAGTCTTTCAGGGTGAAGAAACTTCTTCCATCCAGAGAATTTAAAATAATGTACACAAATTATACATGAATTACACACCCAACAATTTATTTTACTATCTAGATTCTGATTTTTGAATTTATAAAGGCAAAAACATAACATAAAACAAAACAAAATATAATCTTGAATAAATTAAAAAAAAAAAGTGATTTCCATAATCATAAGGATGATTTCCTTCAGGAAACACAGTCTCTCAGGACAGGAGTTAAATCAAAGCTAAAGCAGAGCAGCTGACTTTCCATATTCCCCCAAGCTGCTGAAATGTTGATTGATTCAGGAGCTAGTCTGGAAAGCGATGGCTTTGACATTAAAAAAAATTTACTTGCCCTCAGTGAAATACACAGAAGATGGATCCCACAGTAAGGTCTAGTCCCAACAGAGATGTAACACAGAAGATGAGTGATTGTTGATAACAAGAGCGTGTTTGATGGTTTTATGATAGATTTTCTCTGTTCATTCTCATTCTGAGTGTGTGGGAAGTGATCAGCCAGTGAGGAAGCACACCAAGACCTCTTGCTAAAGATGATTCCTGTGATTAATGAGTTGAAGCCTGTCCTGATGTTAATCAAAATGGTGTTTAATGAATAATACTGGTTTCATAACAAACAAGTTTTTTTTAAATATCAAGTAGAGCTACAGTTATAATTTTCTGTGTAAAGGAAGAGTTGGCATTTGTTGTCATAATTTTTAAACAATAATATCTATAAAAAATTAAAAATAATCAGAATGTCATATTATATTGAACTATGTACCTTTCCTTCCAGAGCTACTGCTGTTGGAGCTGGTAACGTATTTCTGAAGTTCAGGCTTTGCATGCAATAGCATCCTTGGATACAAAAGTATACAATTATCATCATTATCATTAAGCAAATTTTACCATCTTTTGATTCTCTTAATAATTCTACAGTATTTTAAGAATGACCTCGAATGTACCTTTGTTTCTCAAAAGGATATATAAAGAAAGTCTGGTAAACAGAAAGAAGGAGAGAAATCCTGTTCTCATCTGTTTTTCAGAAGAAATTCTGTTTAATTTTGTCCATGTTATACTATTTTCATAGTGATTGAAATTTTTATTTTAAGCACTGAAGTTTTGAACAGAGGACTCCAGATGCCTCTGGCAAAATGCACTACTCTATGTTAAATTACTGTCTGAAGGACTTACCTGAGATGGGAACACCACTGTGCTGGGAACTACGAAAACACTTTGGGGCTAAATCCTGGCCCATTAAAGCCAGTGGCAGAAATCCCATTCACCACAATGGAGCCAAGAGTCAGGTTTCACCTGCAGTGAGAGACAGTACTCATCTAGAAACCCTGGACCTCAGCACTCTTGTGCTTTGGCAACTGAGTCAGGAAACCTCTCCAGCCACCCAGCACAGGATAAGTGCTCCAAGAGGTTCCTATCAATAGGACTCAAAACCCAACCAAGAAAAACACAGGAAGCAGCCTGTGCAACTGCCCAAGTCCCTTTGTCTCTTTTCTGGAACTCTTCACCAGCCTCTTGATTTTTAATAGAAATCTGTAAAATGCCAGATTCGTTATTGTCTCTTCATTGTGTTTCTAGGCAGAGGCAAAGACTCATATCTCAGTCCTTGGTATTGGCAGTGCACAGTTAGACAGATAGACGCAGACTTTATTTAGTGTTGGAAAACTATTGTTCCTGGAGTTCGTATGTTTGTTTGTTTATTTACTTATTAAATAGACTCAAACTAGCACTGTATCTTTTAGCTCCTATTTTGGAAATACCTTCACCTCTCAAGATCATAACCTCTTCAGTATTCTCAGATTGTAATGTTTTTGACATGCCTTATACTCTAAGTCTGAATAATTCTTTGGAGTGAGAAATGTCAAGACTGGCCGTCTCTTGTGTCAACTTCACACAATTTCTTACACTAGGGACTCAGAAGTGGAGGAAAAAAATGTTCAAGGCTTGGTCAAACGAAAGAGAAATATCAGTTTATTTCTTATTTTCCTGCCTCTTGATTTTTCTGAACCAACACATTTCAGGGAAAGAAGACTGATTCTATTGCAATTATAAATATAGGATGGCAGTTTTTGTCCTAATAAAGTTGTCTAGATGTGAGGCACAAATAACCACAATTGTTAATGTAACTTGCTCCACAGTTTTTCTGTCAAAATCTTGTATTGACTGATGTGAATTTAAATCTGCAGCAGGTTTGCGTGAAGTCATATCAACAATTTCAGTCAGAAAAACAGGCAAGCTTTGAGTATACAAGTTAGGTGGCTGTTTTAGCTATATGAAGAAATCATATTGCTCTTCCCTGTAAAGCTTGTCTCACTTATAACC